>NW_027513478.1:0-32500 GCF_048772815.1 Callospermophilus lateralis
GTTCCTTGACAATCCCAGGAACACAGCAGAGCTGGGATCAGAGGCAGCAGGCTGGCAAGGGCCGGGGAGGACCAAGAGGGAGGAATTTGGCCATTGCTTCATGTCTTTTTCCTGAGAGGAAGAAAACACAGACCTTTGTTAGGCCGTCATTCCTAACCCCAGGTGTGACTGCCCGGAGGGGTGGTGGAGCACTGGCAGCAAGTGACTCGCAGACCCAGGGATTCACACAGGTGCATGGTGTCTTTGGAGGCTCCGGAGGTCCCTCTGGTGAGCTCTGTCTCCTGGGGCGCGGTGTGTGGTGTGGAGGGTCCGTCCCGACGGCCCTGTGTGCCGATGCTCCAGGGCTATCTCCTGTGCCCAGAGTCAGGCCTGGTCAGAGGCCAGGGGTGGCTTCCGGATCAGGTGGGAGGGAGGCTGAGCCCGGTCCTGGGCCTGCCTTTCTCAGGTGGAGGAGGTGGGCTGGTGGGGACATCTGGCTCACTCTCAGCTGTGTCCTGGGGTGCTGGGAGGGCTGGTGCTCCACCCCTTGCCCCCGAGAGGCTGAGTGGACTCTCCCGTCATGTGGTTATTTCCAACACATATTTCCTTCACACGTGGGAGTGAGAAGCGTGGTCTGTCATCGTGGCATCCAGACCCCCTAGGAGACGCTGGGAGGCCACGCCAGGCTCTGTCACTGTGCCCTACCGCATCCCGACTCTCACTCCAGTTTGCTGACTTCATTCCTGTGTGTGTACCGCCCGTCACCAGGCGTGATCCATGGCTCCGCAGAGCAGGGCCATCTGTGCCTCCCTGGGCAGCCGCGGCGGGGCATCCCCAGTGGGCAGTGCCACAACCAGGGCGTGTGAGCAGCCCCCTCTCCCGCCACACTGTAAGGTGCTCTCACCATCACCAGCCTCCTCTTTGGGAGGAAGGTTCCAGCCATGGGGCAGGCGCTTCCTGCCGTGGTGTGTCCTGGTCTTCTGGTTGGTGGAGACGGGGCGGCAGGTAGCAGCAGCAGTCACTAGCTGTCCTCAGGAGGCTTCTCTGAGAACTGTGTGCTCTTGGGGTTTTAGGCAGCACATCCTTCGTCTTCTGCTAGTCCTGGGAGCCCCTGCATATGCCTGTCTGTTGTCCGCCTATCCCCACTCACCCACCACCCACCACCCATTTACACACACGTTCACCTGCCTGCCCCTCACTGGGCATCCGCCCATCCACACACCCACACTCCATCCATTCACTAGCTATGCATCCACCATCCACACACCAACCATCCATTGGTTATACACCCATCTACCCATCCTTCCACCCACTCACCCACCCACCCACCTACTCACCCTTCCAACTGTCTACTTGTCCATCCATCCACCCATCCACCCATCCATCCACCCATCTACCCATCATCCACCCATCCACCCATCCACCCATCCACCCATCCACTCATCCACCCATCCATCCATCCATCCACCCACCCATCCACCCATCCATCCACACATCCACCCATCCAACAATCCATCCACCTATCCACTCATCCACTCATCCATCCACCCATCCATCTACCCACCCACCCACCCACCCACCCATCCATCCATCCACCCACCCACCCATCCATCCATCCACCCATCCACCCATCCATCCACCCATCCACCCATCCATCCACCCATCCATCCACCCACCCACCCATCCACCCATCCATCCATCCACCCACCCACCCATCCATCCATCCACCCATCCACCCATCCATCCACCCATCCACCCATCCATCCACCCATCCATCCACCCATCCACCCATCCATTTACCCATCCACCCATCCACCCATCCAGCCATCCATCTACCCATCCATCCACCCATCCACCCATCCATCCACCCATCCATCCACCCATCCACCCATCCATTTACCCATCCACCCATCCACCCATCCATCTACCCACCCACCCATCCATCCACTCGTCCACCCATCCATCCACCCTTCCACCCATCCACCCATCCACCCATCCACCCATCTACCCACCCACCCATCCACCCATCTACCCACCCACCCATCCACCCATCCATCCATCCATCCATCCACCCATCCACCCATCTACCCACCCACCCATCCACCCATCCACCCATCCACCCATCCACCCATCCACCCATCCACCCATCTACCCATCCACCCACCCACCCATCCATCCACCCATCCATCCACCCAGCCACCCATCCATCCATTCACCTATCCACCCATCCACCCATCCATCCACCCATGCACCCATCCATCTACTCATCCATCCACCCTTCCAACCATCCATCCACCCATCCATCCACCCATCCACCCATCCATCCACCCACCCATCCACCCATCCATCCACCCATCCATCCAACCATCCATCCACCCTTCCAACCATCCACTCGTCCATCCATCCATCCTCCACCCATTCTCCCCTTGTCAGTTTGGGAGTTCCGATGACAATCACAGGCAAAGTGCTGCCAGGTGGCTCTCCTGGGCCACACGCTGCAGCCTGGGGAGCTGGTGCTGTGTCTTGGGGACCAGGCCAGGGGCATTCTTGGGCCCCTCGTTACCAGTGACCCCTACTGCTCCTCAGGACCTGTGCAGTGCTGTGGTTGGAGGGATCCTCCAGCAAGTGTTTGGGGTGGCTGATGGCAGGCGACCCCATTCACTTGTGCCCCTGACCCTGCTGTCCTGGGACAATGGCAGTGGAACCCACCTGCTGACCTTCGATGACTGTGGGGTGGGGGTCCAGGCATCCACTTTTCAGGTGGGCGGGGAGGTGTGGGGACTTTCTTGGCGTCACCTGGCAGGCAGGTGGAGCTGGAGATGCAGGCTCCCGTGTGGGCTGCCGTCTGCCACCCCCTGGGTTACTCTCCAGGTCCAGCACAGCAGGATCCAGGTACCAGGGGCACCTGTGCCCCCCACCCAAGCAGCTGCTCCTGCTTTGCCAATGGTGCTGTCCATCTGAAGGCCCTCTGTGCCAGGCTGGGCCAGAAGGCCGCAAAGGTCAGCCTGGCTGAGCCCCCATCAGGGCTGACGCGAAGGAGTGGGGGCCAGAGAGCAGGACGCCTGGCAGGTCAAGGTGGACAGTGCACAGAGACAGGCCCCTTGGCTGTCCTTGTGGAGATTCTCTTTGTGGGACTCCAGAGGTCAGCACATGCCCTGAGAGGTCCTGGGTGTCCTTTTGGGAGACATTTTGAATGTTAGTGTCCACTGTGCCAGTTCTCTTATGTGTGAGCCTGACTGAGCCGCAAGGTGTCAGGGCTCTGGTTAAGCCTGGTTCTGGGTGTTTTGGACGTGGTCAGCTTCCAGGGACACATTGGAACTTGGACATGGGCCTCCTTGCCGTCAGCCTCGCGCTGCCCCTGGCCCCTGTGGGCCTGGGGACTTGTGTCCCGGGGCTGCCTGAGCAGTTCCTCGCCGTCAGTCTGTCTGCTGGTCTGAGTCTCTGAGCACCCTGGCCAAAGCGCCCACAGGACGGCGCTGTCTCTGTGGTTTCTGCCCCTGTGGCTGCACAGATGGCCTCTCGCTGTCCAGGGAGGGCGTCTGGGGTCTTCTGGACGCTTGGTGTGTGGGCTCCTTCCGCTTTCCGTCCATCTGAGGGTGTTCTGAGGGACCCACGAGGGATATCCTCGCGCTCTGGCTCTGGTCCACTGACCACATGACTGGCCTGAGCCTGGCTGTGACAGCCTCGGTGGCTTCCTGTGCTCATAGGCCTGGGCCTTCTGGGCTCTCCAGCCACAAAGGTAGGACTGGCCTCTTAGGCCCTGCTCTCCCTCACTGGCCCTCTACTGTTGGGGCTCCAGGCTTCTCTGCCCAGGGCGGCCCCTGTCCAGCTCTTCCAGCTGCTCCCGAGGACCTTGTCTGACCGTCCTGGGTGGTCGAACGCTGCTTTGAAAGCGCCCGGGGCACCTGCCGCCGCTCCTGGACGGCCGCCGAGCTGGCCCCTGAGCCCAGCTCCCACTCCGACTCCTGCCTGTGTGGTGCAGACAGGAGACTCCAGCCCGACTCCCCCCGGTGAGCATCCTGAGCCCCCGCCTGGCGCAGATGGCTCTGGCCTTCCCTGCAGGCCTGTCCCCTGTGGCGGCAGCTCTGTCCCTCCGCTGCCCTGGCTGGCTCACGCGTCTTCTCCCTGGACTCCTTTTCTCTCTGACCCCACCCCGTGGTCAGAAGCCACCCTTTCTCCCCCTCTCCAAAGTGCTCAGGGCCTTGTGGCTTCCCAGGGCAGACCTCCACCAGGATGGCCACCGGGCAGGCCCAGAGCTCTGCAGCTGGCATCCCCCTGGCGCGGGGCCTGGAGACCCTGTGTGCCGATGTCAAGGGTCCAGGGGTCCTGAGGAGCCCTGGGGACGAAGGTGACCTGGAATGTGAGCTGTTGCCCCTGCGGGGAGACCTTGCCTTTCAGCCCTGGTGGTGGGGGGTCTGTGCAGCCACTGCCCACGCGAATGTCCACTGCTGCTCCTTCCTGTCCTTCTCTTGGGTCCTGCAGGGGCCTCACACACCTGTGGAGGTGGCAGAATGAGGGACAGTGACCCGGTGGCTCCCTCTGACTCTGGGCATGTCTCTAGGACACTGCAGTTCCCCCCAGCCCTGTCCAGTCCTCTGGGTCAGGGCTCCGCCCACCTCCAGGGCTCCGACTCATCTGCTCTGGGTGGCCGTGAAGCTGTGCTTCCTCTAAGTTCCCGCCACGCTGCTGTGTGGGTCCCGCTCTGGGGCTGCTCTGCACCAGGACCCTCCCTGTCTGAGGCGCCCACCAGCCCGTCCCTCCGGCCTTCCAGCTGCACCAGCCTCCCCTCTGTTGAGCCCGTGAGGGGCAGCACGGGGCACCCCCAGCTGGGGAGGGGCCTGGGACAGGGTTGGGAGCCTGAGGAAGGTCTGAGTGCGAGGAGCCCAGGTGGGTGGGGCTGGGCAGCAGCACCCGGCCGAGGGGCAGCACCCAGTCCTCCACGTGTGGCGATCCTGGGGCCGAGCTGTCCGCAGGCAGGAGTGGGGACGGTCAGGGTGGAGCTCTGACAATCTAGGGTGGGCCTGGTGTGGGCGGATGTCATGGGGGCTGGGGATGGTGGGAGGGGTGGAGTCTCCTGAGGTCAGAGGGCAGCTGGACCACGGTGCACAGACGGGGTGTGGGGCGCAGTGACTGTCCATGGTGAGGTCCCCAAGATGACGGGGACCTCGGGCAGCTGAGATGGATGATGGGAGGGGGAGACAGGAGACTCAAGCTCCACTGAACACTGGCCCACACTGCCCACAGGTCCCAGGGCCACCACCCCACTGGTCTGCCCTACTCAGTCACTGTCCCCCTGGCTCCAGGCCCAGGCCCAGGTCTCTGGCTCAGCCAGGGGGCAACGGGAGTCACCACAGTGGGCCAGGGAGGGGCCGGGTGGACTTTGGCTGTGGAGGGCTTGAGGGGGCCCTTGGGGCTGGGTCTGACCAGAAGTGGGTGAGCAGGGAGGCTGTGGGGCAGCCTGCCAGGCTGGGCCGCTCCTGGGGACTGCAGGAAGCAGTAAGCCTGGGTGGGGTGCGGGGTACGGGGTGTGGGGTGCTGGGTGCGGGGTGCCAGGTGTAACGTGCCAGGTGCCGCATGCAGGATGCTGGGTGCGGGGTGTGAGGCACCGGGTACAGGGTGCCAGGTGTGGGGTTCAGGATGTGGGGTGCTGGGTGTGGGGTGCTGGTTGCTGGGTGCAGGATGCAGGGTGCTGGGGGCAGAGTGTGGGGTGCAGGGTGTGGGGCACCAGGTGCAGGGTGCCTGGTGCGGGGTGCCGGGAGCAGAATGCGGGGTGCCGGGTGCAGGGTGGCAGGTGGGGGGTTCAGGGTGTGGGGTGCCGGGTGTGGGGTGCTGGTTGCTGGGTGCGGGATTCGGGGTGCCGGTACAGGGTTCAGGGTGCAGGATGCCGGGTGCGGGGTTCAGGGTGTGGGGTGCTGGGTGTGGGGTGCCGGGTGTGGGGTGCTGGTTGCTGGGTGCGGGATTTGGGGTGCTGGTATGGGGTTCAGGGTGTGGGGTGCCAGGTGCGGGGTGTGGGTGTGGGGTGCTGGGTGTAGGGTACCAGGTGTGGGGTTCAGGGTGTGGGGTGCTGGGTGCTGGGTGTGGGGTGCCGGGTGTGGGATGCAGGGTGCCGGGTGCAGAGTGTGGGGTGCCAGGTGTGGGGTGCCGGGTGTGGGGTAGAGGCAGGTGGGAAGGCCGGGGTGTTGGCAACAGCAGGAAAACACCCCATCCCTGGCAATCAAACCGTCTCCGACTCACGGGCAAACCCAGCTACAGAGCAATCAGCCAGAGGCCCAGGCATCAGCAGATGAAGGACTCGCCTGGCTGGGAGACCAGCCCTGACGGACAGCACTCTGGAACATGGCTGCCATTCCCAGAAGGAAGGATGGCCAGTAGTGACCAGTGAGTGACCAGGACAGTGCTGCCCCAGCTGCCCTCTCAGCGGCCTGCAGCAGGCTGTGGCCACTGGCCCCAATTTCAGCCAACAGCTCGAGGTACAGTCCGCCAGCAAGTGTGTCTGGCATCCAAGCCCAGGGGCTGGTTCTCTGTGGAACTGGCCAGTCCCTGAGATAAGGGAAAGTCTGTGGTCAGTGAGTGGCCAGGCAGAACTCCAGGTCTCTCTTGTGGTCAGGGAACCCTGCAAGAAAGAGAAATCGAGACCAGAGACCCTTGGGCAGAGTGCAGGTGTGGGGGCAGCCTTGGCGGGGTGCCCTTTGGTGGGCACACCTGCTTGGGAGCCCCTAAGTGCACAGCCCAGGAGCAGATGATGATGGCAAGGGCCAGAGGTTTGGAGGTGACCAGTAAGGTCAGGCGATGCCAGCAGAGCCCAGCAGAGCCCGGATTCATGCTCCAGCAGAGACCCGATGCTTCTGCCCTGGGTGGGCTGGGACAGTTCTGTGGGGCAAGGAGGTATGTCCAGGTGTCTGCAGTGTCCCACCATGTGGGCGGGGCCAGCTGGAGGATGTGCCCACCTCCCCATCATGGGGCCTCGCCATGGCGTCCTGCTCCTCTGGCTGCTGTGGTCTGGGCCTGGCCCTGGTCAGAAGCTCAAGGCCAGCCCCACCGTCCCCCAGGACCCTCCTGCCTGAGCATGAGGCCAGCCTCAGGAACTGGATTCAGCATCCACCTCCCGTCCTGGTGCTCAGCCGCCCAGCCAGGGCACTCGGCTGGCCTCAGGGCACTGTGATCCCTTCTGCTCCCACATTCAGGCCACACGGGCCTTAGCTTGCCCTACCCTTTCCCTGACCCCAGCTGGCTGCGGGGGAGACAACCCATTCCCAGACTGCACGGTCTGTGGTCCAGGGACTGTGGCCTCCACTCCAGGCTGCTGACGGCCTCCTCTCCAGGCTTCTCCTTGGGCCGACTGCAGCCCTGCGCACTTTTATTAGTGGCTGGTCTCTGCCTGGTCCTTGGCGTCTCCACGGTCAGACCCATGACTAGAGGCACCTGGCACAGCCACTACCTCCTATAAATGACCAGCTGTGTCGGGGAGCAAGGGGACAGCAGTCGCCAGCCGTGGACACAGGATGCCCAGCCCCATCTTCCCCAGGAAGCCCAGCTCCAATCCAGGAGCAGCAGGTGGAGGGGAGGCCCCCGTCCTCTGGGTCCTGGGGTGGAGCCTTGGAGCCATCATGTCTGGGTGCTGTCACCTGGGACCATGACCAGTGGAGCCTGTCCTCTCCTTGGGGCCCTTCCTCTGCTCCTTGGCCCTGGTGTGGGGTGGACCTCTCAAGGTGTCCTTGCTTGTCCAGGTCCTCACTGGTTCCCAGGCAGCCAGGATGCTGGACCTCCGGGCCTGCTCAGGCAATCTGTGACAGGCCAGGAACAGGCCTGGAGGGACCCTGCCAGGTGACAGGGACACACACTGGCTGAGAGATAAAGTCACCCGAACGGGAGTCTCTGTGGGCTCAGCAGGAGCCCCCTGGCCTGTGGTTAGTTGAGGGGCCCCCGGCCCACGTGTTAGTTCAGGGCCCCCGGCCCACGTGTTAGTTCAGGACTCTGGCCCACGTGTTAGTTCAGGATTCTGGCCCACGTGTTAGTTCAGGGCCCCCGGCCCACGTGTTAGTTCAGGGCCCCCGGCCCACGTGTTAGTTCAGGGCCCCCGGCCCACGTGTTAGTTCAGGATTCTGGCCCACGTGTTAGTTCAGGATTCTGGCCCACGTGTTAGTTCAGGGCCCCCGGCCCACGTGTTAGTTCAGGGCCCCCGGCCCACGTGTTAGTTCAGGATTCTGGCCCACGTGTTAGTTCAGGGCCCCCGGCCCACGTGTTAGTTCAGGACCCTCGGCCCACGTGTTAGTTCAGGGCCTCCTGCCCACGTGTTAGTTCAGGGCCCCCGGCCCACGTGTTAGTTCAGGGCCTCCTGCCCACGTGGTTAGTTCAGGACTCTGGCCCACGTGGTTAGTTCAGGACCCCCGGCCCACGTGTTAGTTCAGGGCCTCCTGCCCACGTGTTAGTTCAGGGCCCCCGGCCCACGTGTTAGTTCAGGGCCCCCTGCCCACGTGTTAGTTCAGGGCCCCCGGCCCACGTGTTAGTTCAGGACTCTGGCCCACGTGTTAGTTCAGGACCTCCTGCCTACGTGTTAGTTCAGGACTCTGGCCCACGTGTTAGTTCAGGGCCCCCTGCCCACGTGTTAGTTCAGGACCCTCAGCCCACGTGTTAGCTCAGGGCCCCCTGCCCACGTGTTAGTTCAGGGCCTCCTGCCCACGTGTTAGTTCAGGACTCTGGCCCACGTGTTAGTTCAGGGCCCCCGGCCCACGTGTTAGTTCAGGGCCCCCGGCCCACGTGGTTAGTTCAGGACTCTGGCCCACGTGTTAGTTCAGGGCCCCCTGCCCACGTGTTAGTTCAGGACCCTCAGCCCACGTGTTAGCTCAGGGCCCCCTGCCCACGTGTTAGTTCAGGACTCTGGCCCACGTGTTAGTTCAGGGCCCCCGGCCCACGTGTTAGTTCAGGACTCTGGCCCACGTGTTAGTTCAGGACCCTCAGCCCACGTGTTTGTTCAGGACTCTGGCCCACGTGTTAGTTCAGGGCCCCCGGCCCACGTGTTAGTTCAGGACTCTGGCCCACGTGTTAGTTCAGGACTCCTGTCCACGTGGTCACTTCAGGGCCTCCGGGCTGTGCAGCCCAGGGCTGAGGGGTCCACCTGGGTGTGGCTGATGAGCTCACCTGCTTTTCCAGGTCTGGCCCATGGGGCAAGCAGGCGCCTGAAGCCACACTTTGGCACCCCGGGGAACCCTGCCCCATGGACAGACGTGGGTGGACGTACGTTTCCCACGGAGGTAACAAGGCTCCAGCCCGGGGCTGCAGGGAGAAAGTGGTGAATGCCCCCCTCTGACTAATGCCAATCAGTCCTTTGGCTGTGGGTGGCCCCCAATAGTACCCACTGCCCACACTGTCCATCTGTACTTGGGAGTGTCCCTGAGGGACAGTGGGTGGCAGGGCCACACCTTCTTACAGGCTCCCTGACAGTGAGGCCGACCCCAAGGCTGGCCCTGGCGTCCCTCTGAAGCCTCGGGTGATCTGGCTGTCGGGCCCTGGGGTCAGGCTGGCGCTGGGCCAGCCGTGGAAGGATCCGCCTCCCGAGGGAGTCCCCTGTGTGTCCAGGTGTCTCAGAGATAGCCACCTCGGCCCCCGTGGGTAGATCAGGGACCCCTGCTGGGGCAGATGGGACGCCAGTGCTCCTGCCTGGTGGCCTTCCCGGGCGGGTGTGCCTGCAGTGTAGACCTGTCCTCCCACCCTGAGCCTGAACCTGTGCCTGCAGTGTAGACCTGTCCTCCCACCCTGAGCCTGCACCTGTGGGCCTGAGCCTCAGAGGCCTGTGGGGCCCTCCTCTGTCCAGCAGATGCTGAGGGGGCTCCATGGCCAGGGAGAGTGGTGACCAACCAGGAGGAGGCCGACCTGCCCTCCTGGACCCCGTGGTCAGGAGCAACAGACATGCCCACTAAGATCTGAGCTGGGCAGAGGGGCACCGGGCCCTGTGACACTGCAGGTGGACGGGGGGTCTGCCCCTGGGTCCTCCCCCAACTGCAGGCCAGGCTGTGGCTCTGCCACTGGGGGACGGCACTCACCTGGGGCGGGTGGGTGGCCTGTGATGCCTCTCTGCAGTCCCCAGAGACGCCAGGCAGCTCTGAGCTCTCCGAGGTCTGATGTGGGTGGTGGGTGTGACGGGTGCAGTCTCCAGGGTCCTGGGTGTGTGGTAGGGTCATCAGTGACACGGACGGACAGGAGGTGGGTGGGTGGGTGGACCCGGGCCAGGCCCCCCGGCTCCCCACCCCGCCTGCTGCTTGGCCCGTGGAGCCCCTGCCTCGGGCCCTGCCAGGACGCACCCAGGGCTCAGCTCGACGTCAGCAGCTCTCCTCCCTCTCCTCCTGCCTTTAGGTCCCGAAGGAGGAACCGCTGGGTCCTTCTGAGCCCGAGGGGGGAGCGCTTCAGATCGCGATGCTCCGTCCTGGTGAGGTGCGCGGTCACTCCTGCCAGGACAGGACTGTGAACGAGGACGGGCACGACCCTGCCCCGTGCGGCCCTGCTGGACACTCGACCCGCCTCTCAAGCCTGGGACGGGATCCCGGGTGGCAGACAGAGAATGGGCTGTGTGGGGGCGTCGTAGGCCCCTCCGCCCAGAGCAGTTCCCCGAGGGCCATGAGGGGGAAAGCCAGGGTCGCGCCTTCACCTGGGTCCGCTAGACCCCCTGGACATTGGAAATGGAGCTGTTGTTTCAGGGGGACCTTCTTATTCTAGTTGACTTGGTATTTCTGCACCTCCATGGAGCTGGTGGGCTCCTGCAGCGGCTCTGCTGCTCTCCCCACATGGACG
This sequence comes from Callospermophilus lateralis, assembly GCF_048772815.1. Classification (NCBI taxonomy): domain Eukaryota; kingdom Metazoa; phylum Chordata; class Mammalia; order Rodentia; family Sciuridae; genus Callospermophilus; species Callospermophilus lateralis. The sequence continues at coordinate 10,765 of NW_027513478.1, forward strand.
CCGGGTGCTGCAGGCCACGCCAGGTCCCCTTCAGGGCAGGGCTTTCCCCAGCCTTTCCTCCTGAGCACTGTCTAGACAGACGGGGAGACGTGTGTCGGGTACTTTGGAAATGCAAGAAGTCATGGTTTTGGGGCAGAAGATTACCAAGCAACTCAGCAGGCTCACTCCCTCTTAAAAGCCTGGCGTAGGCAATAAGAGTCTAGTGTGTGCACACAATGACCCACCCCTGTGCATGTAAAGGACCTGAAGTCAGCCGGCCGAGGAGACTCGCACCCAGGTCCACGGCACACTCTTCCCAGGAGACAAGGTGTGGAATCAACCCATGTCCATCAACAGATAAAGGGGTGAGCAGGGTCCACACGTACAATGGAATACTAGGCAGCCAGAAAAACGATGAAGTCCTGTCGTTTGCCACAAGTGGCTGGACCTGGGGGGCATGATGCTGAGCCAGGTAGAGAGAGGCAAATCCTGCCCAATCTCACTTACGTGTGGACTCTGAAGAGTGGAGCATGCGGTAGTAGGTGGCTGCCAGGGCATGAGGGCAGAGGGAGAGGGCAGGCAGTTCCCATCGGACAGGAGGGAGGCGTGACCTGCCAATTAGCTGAATTCAACGTCCCACCTCGTCACATGATCATAGCATGACAATGTCCCTAGAACTAGATACGACTATTATTTTCCAATGTTCAATCACATAAAAGTCGACGTCTTTGATCTGTGGCCGTCTCTGGCGATTCTGCAGCCTGGTTTCCGGAAGTGCAGGGGAGGTCTTCACAGGCAGGTCCTGCTGTGCCGATGACGTGTGCTGAGTTTCTGCAGCCGTAGTTTGGGGACAGAGAAAATCTCTCTCTGGGGGCTCCCAAGGGGAGGTAGCTGGGAAGCCCTCATGGGGAGTAGGCTGCATGGGCAGCTGTCCATGGAGGCCATGGGCACTGGACACCACGTCCACGCCTAAGGATGGCTATGCACGTTAGGAGGCTTGTCGAGGAACTCGGCTCCTCCGCCGACATGAGGCGGGGTCGGCCTGCGTTTTCTGGTCTAATGCCTGGGTCCTTGGTCTACTTTTGAGTTTTGTATGTGGTGAGGATAGGGGTTCCATTCAATCTACTCCACATGGATTTCCAGTTTCCCCGCACCGTTGTGGAAGAGCCTCTCTTGTCTCCACTGCGTGTTTAGGCACCTTTGTCAGGTAAGAGGCAACTGTATTTATGTGCGTTTGTCCTCTGTTCTGTGCCGTTGGTCTTCACGTCTGTTTGGTGCCAAGACCATGCCGTTTTGGTTCCTGAGCTCTGTAGTGTGACTTAGGTCTGGTATTGCGAGGCCTCCTGTATCACCTTTCACACTCAGGAGTGCTTCGGCTATTCTGGGCCTCGTTGTTTTTCCAAATGAATTTCATAATTGCTTTTTCTATTTCTATGAAGAATGTCATTGGGATTTTAATAGGAATTGCATTCCTCAATAAGACTTCTAAAGTACAAGAAGTGAAATCAGGGATCAATAGATGGGATTGTGTCTAACTGACACGCTTCCTCACTGTACAGAAAACAATCAAGAACGTGAAGACAGCCTACAGCATGGGAGGAAATCTTCACCAGCTGCACCTCTGGTAGAGCGTTGATCTCCAGGATGCATAAAAACTAAAAAAAACTTAACACCAAAAATCTCTCAAATGACCCAATCAATAAATGAGCAAAGGAACTAAACAGACACTTCACAGAAGAAGAAATATAAATGGTCAAAAAAGATATAAAAAATGTTCAACATCGCTAGAAATTAGAGAAATGCAAATTAAGCTAGTGAGATTCCATCTCACTCCAGTCAGAACGGCAGCCATCAAGAATACAAGAAACGATTCATGTTGGCGAGGATGTGGTGAGAAAAGGCACACCCGTACACTGCTGGTGGGACTGCAGATTGGTGCAGCCATCGTGGAAAGCAGTGTGCAGATTCCTGAGAAAACCTGGAGCGGAACCACCCAGCTATCCCACTCCTTGGTTCATGCCCACAGGACTTAAAGTCAACATACTGTGCTAACACAGTCACATCAATGTGACACCTCAATTCACAACAGCCAAGCAATGGAAACAACATAGGTGTCCTTCAACATGAAGGGATAGAGAAAATGAGAAGTTCATACACAATGGAATATTACTCAGCCTTAAAGAAAAATGAAATCATGGCATTTGTGGTAAATGGATGGAGCTGGAGAATATCATGCTAAGTGAAATAAGTCAGTCCCCAAAAACCAAACGCCAAATGTTCTCTTTCATATGTTGACCCTAGCCCACAACAAGGGAGGGTGGCGAGGGGAAGAACAGAGGTCCATTGGATCAGACAAAGGGGAATGAAGGGAGGGAGGTGGGGGAACAGGGAAGACAGTAGAACTAATCAGACATGATTTCCTAGCCTTGTATTCGAACACACCACCGGGGTAAGTCTGCGTCACGTACAACCACAGCAACAGGGTCCTAATCAGAATAAGCTATGCTCCGTGTGTGTGACAGGCCCAACACATCCCACTGCCACTGTGTTAGCAGAGACAGAAGGACCTGACCAGCACAGTTGTAAAGGAGCAAGAGCGTATTTGAGGGCCCAGGGGTCTCAGTTCACAGCCAGCCAACTCCATCCCCAGGGCTCCAGGTGAGGCCAACATCATGGCCGGAGTGTGGCGGAGGGAAGCAGCTCACGTGGTGATCAGGAAGGAGAGAAGTGATATCTGCAGATACAGATAAATGCTCCGAAGCCAGGCCCCCACGCCCACCTCCTCCAGCCACACCCCAGGCCTTCGGTTGCCACCGAGTGATCCCGTCAGGTGGTGACTTCCCTGGTGGGAAAGGCTTTCATGACCCAGTCCCTTCTTCTCTGAACCTCATGTGTGTGCTTTTGGGGGACATCTCACATCCAAACCCTAACACTCTGCCCCTGGCCCCCCAAATCTCACACTCACCTGACAATGCAAAATACATCTTTCCCACTGCCAAGAGTCCCCACAGTCCCCGTAGTTCCCAGATGGCTCAAAGGTCAAGTTCAAAGTCTTCTGGAGGCTCAAGGTGACCTTGCATTGTGAGCCCCTGTAAAATTAGAAGCAGTTTACAAGTTTCCAATATGCAATGGAACAAAGCAAACATTTCCACTCATCAGGGCCTAGAAAGAAGGGGTGGGGCCAAGCAAGGCTGGAATCCAGCTGGACAAACAGGCCCTGGGTTGGCATCTGGGCACGTGCCATGGTGATGCTCTCTCCACCGGGCGTGTGGCTGAGGTGGAGGCTGAGGGCGGGGCATGAGGCTTCTACTTGACAGCTGTCACTTAGTTAACCATCCTGGACTCTGGCGTCCAACCCGTGTGCTGGGCTAGACTGAAGTGGGGACTGACCGTGTTAGCTGCTGTTATTATTGGCATCTCCTGGTCTCACCTGGAGCATCGGACACCGCTGGGAAGGTAACCGGGGTGTCCCCAGGGGCCACCTGCCCTCTGAGCTCTGTGCTCTGTGCCCGAGCGGGCAGGCCGGCCTTCCTGGAGGGGGGGCGAGGTAGTGATGAGCTGCCCTGATTCTGAGGGGCGCGGGCATTCTGGAAGGTTAGGGCCACGGAAATGAGCTTCGTCGTATTATCGCCTTCACATTCTGACCCAGTTCAGGAAGAGAGGAACTGACGGCTGTTTCCGTGGATCCCCAAGTGTGGCATGAGCAAGGCGGTGTTTCTGGCTCTTGTTTGATCTGTATCCAGTGGGTTTTAATTAAGGTCTCCTGCTTGGGGAGAGCATCTGGGTGTTTGGAGAGTCAGGGGTCGTGTTGTGACGGAGCTGGACCCTCTGTACCTGGGGCCTGGCTAGAAATAGGACGGGTCTAGTGCCAGGCCCTGGCCTGTGTGGGTGGATGGGCATCAGGTGACCACCTGGCTGAGCAGGGAGCCTGGCACAAGCTGGTTGGAGAGCAGCGAGACAGCACCGGTGCCAGCTCTGCCCCATATCAGAATGGGAGGGCAAGAAGAGGGTGTGGTCACGCAGGGGGGACTCTGGAAGCTTCCGGGGGCAACAGGTGCCCAAGACTCAGGCGGGAGGGGAAGGCTCCTGTAGCTCTGTGGCTCCTCCGCGGCCCAGGCTGCGCCGTATTCCCTGCAGCACCCTCTGCTTGGACTCTCCATGCCTCGCCTGCCTGCTCTGGGGGACACCAGCCCTGACTCACCCTGCATTTAGGTCGAGGCGGTGGACACTGGCCTGGGAGAGGTGAGAGGGTGGCCCTGCTGCTCCTGGAGATGGGCTCTCGCTTGGGTCAGGGTCTCTCCTGGGGTTCAGAGATCTCTCCTGAATCAGGAGTCTCTCTGGGGGTCCTGGGGTCTCCCTTCCTGGTTCAAGGGTCCCTCCTGGATGTAGGAATCACGTGTCCCTCACTCCTCTCAGCAGAGCCACTTTGCTGGTTGCTGTCTTCGAATCCATGTTTAAAGCTCACCTCTGGAGAAGGGGTCAGATGCCCAAGGTGCAGAGGGGGAGCTCAGAATGGAGAATCTAGGCCACGGGCGGAGAGCTTCCCAAGTACAGCCCTTGTTCAGGGGCCAGGGCTTGGGCCGGGGGCTGCTCCCCATCTTCCAGGAGGCTGAGGCTGGTCTGGACCAGAGCCTGGGGCGAGTCCCTCAAGGTGGGGCTGCTGAGCCTGCAGGGTGCAGGGCGGCTGGGCTGGGAGGGCTCTCAACAGCCTCCTTCTCCCCGATCCTGGCTTCCTCCTGGTTTCTCTTGGTCCCTGGGGTGGCCTCTGGCCGTGGGAGTGTCACAGACATCAGGGTGACAAGGAAGCCCACTCTGGATGCCAGGCTTGGGACTCTGTTACCTCTGCTTCCTGCCCTCAGGACGGTGCTGGGACATGGCTCAGGACGAGGGCTCTTGCCTGGCTTTGACCCCTGCTGTGGGAGAAAGAAAGACCTTTCCCTTTTCTCTCCAGATTAATTGCGTGTAGAATTTTTATTAATCGAGTTTGTTGTTGATGGATGAGTGATTCTGAGGCACGTGATGCTGATTCATGTAGCCTTTGGTGACAATGCTCAGGGTCCTTAGCGTTTATCACCTTGTCTTCTCTATGTGAGCAAGTTTTTAAAACAGAGCAGAAGCCGGCAGGAGCCGTGCTGTGAGCACAGGCTGCCCCGTGCGGTGGGTGTCCAGGCTGTCCACTGGGGCAGGAGGACCCGACACCCTTGGGAGACAGAGCTGGGAGCCGTCTGCCAGGGCTGGGCTGGGCGGTGCTCCTGGGACAGCCCTGAAGTTGGGCTGCAGGGTCTGCAAACCCAGGAGACTGGCCGTCCATCCCTGGGCCACCCGAGTGCTGGGCCAGCTCTGCCAAAGCTGGGCCCCACCTCCCAGGGTCACCTGCCACAGGTGAGCTGGCTGCACAGGGCGGGGGCACTGAGGCCATGCCCTGCGGGGAGTGAGTGAGCTCCCTCAGGTCTCTGGCGGATGGGGGGGTGGCAGAGTGCACAGGGCACAGGGGCACCTGGGGCACCTGGGATCTGGGGGATGGGCTGTCCTGCCACCTTTCACCTGGGGACAAAGAAGGCTCTGCTCTGGGACACACCCTGCTTTCCACCGGCCTCGGCCCCTGGGCTCCCTGATAGGTGGACACCGAGACCTGCTTCCTGGTTGTGGAGTCGCACACACTGGCCTCTCAGGGACGCGGCAGGCCCCTCTGCACCCCGCACGTGGGGACTCCTGGGTGTCTCTGCTGTGTCCGTGGGGACGTGGTGCCAGCAGCCGACCTCTTCAGACCCACTGTGTCCTTCCTCGTTGGTTTCCTCGACCGAGGAATTGGCCCTTAAAGACCCTCAGAGCGCAGAAGCCTGAGGTGGCCTGGGCCCCGTTGCCATCCCCACATGTCCTCCCTGTCACAGCCCCTGCCGTGGTGGCTCCTGGAGGGCCGGAGACCCGCCTGAGCTCTTGGGCAGGTGCATGAGCCATTTTTCTGCGTCCCCACTGGCTACGGAAACTCCCCTTGACCAGGCCCCTGGTCCCTGGAGTGTTGAGGGCCACAGCCGAGTGGGGATGACGCCTGGCGTTTTTGCCAGAAGTAGTGGTTGAGAGGTGACGCCAGCGAGCCATTAAGATGATGACTTTTGAGTTCTCGCGGAGTTCCCGTTGAGTTCCGGTTGAGCTCTCGCGGGATTCCTGAAGAGCTCGCGTTGGTTGGTGAAGTTCTGGTGGTGGGAGTTCCCGTGTGTGGTGTGTCCGGGGAGGAGGCCGCCTGCGTGGCGTTCGCGGGAGTGTGGAGAATAAAGGAGTTCCTGTTTTGAACCTACAAGGCTGTGTGGCGGCTCCGTTATTTTGTGCCCAGCCAGACTGCGGCACTGGAGTTCCTTCCCTGCCCAGGGCCCGAGGCCTGCTGCCCCCAGCCCCACTCCCAGCAGACCACGGAGCGCAGGCCTTGTCTCCTTCTCCAGCGCCCGGCTGGATCTGCTCACTGCCACCGGCCAGGAACTCACGCTCGGCCCGTAAACCACGCGCCCTGGCAGGTGTCAATACTGCGGGGATTGAGATGCCACTCAACGCCAGGTCTGTCTGATGAAAGTGCCTCATCAGAAAACATTGGGGGCTTAGGAGAGATGGACCAGGCAATCCCCAAACAATTTATCTCAGAAACTAATTCCCAGGATGTTCACCCAGGAGGCTGGAGCCGCAGGGGCTCTGTCTCATACACAGCGAGCTCCGGGCTCCTTTTCTGCCTGTGCCGGGGTGTCCTGCGGATGCTGTCCACACGGCTCCCCCAGGATGCTCAGTCCACATGGCTCCCCAGGATGCTCCATCTTCAGCCACCCCAGGCACGCCCCAGAGACGGGTGTCACCCATCCCCCCTGTCCTGGTCCAGCTCCCGTCACCAATCCGGGGTGGCAGACCCACTGGCACCTCTCCTCCTGGGCCTACGCCTGACCCTGTGGCTCCCAGCACATCCTGTCCCCTCGATCTTCCCCGCTCAGCTGGGGGGCTGCTGCCTGCACACCCAAGGTCTGGTTCTGGAGCCAGCTCCTCTGGAGAGCTGTGTGGCCTTGGGCAAGACTCCAGACTTCTCTGAGCTTCTCGCGTCAGCTGTACAGTGGGTGGGGACAGCTGGTGCCGGCAGACCTGGGGTGAGGGTCAGATGCTGGTGTTCAGCTTTAACTGCTCAGACCAGGAAGAACCTGCAGCCAATGGAGGGACACTCCCAGGCTGGGCCAGATCTGCCCTGGGGGCAGGGACAGGGTGGCTCTGGTGCTTGGAGCTCTGGGCTGGCAGCTGGCCCTGAGGCAGAGGTCCTGGGGAGAGCGGCCTGAGGGGCCCTGGACCCATCCCCAGGGGAGGAGCCTGCCACTGGTCTGCAGGGGCCGGTGGGGCTGGGGGAGCCTGGAGACCCCCTCCCTGGCTGCACAGCCCAGGGGTGAGTCCCAGTGAGGAAGCGCCTCTCCGCCTGCCGTGACCCAGGTCTCCACGAGGCTCAGGAGGCTGTGGGCACAGGCAGGTCCTTCCAGGGACAGTGGACACAGTTCTGGTTCCTCGATGTCCCCCTAGAGAGGAGGCCTGAGCAGAGCCCGGAGCAGCTGGTGTGAGTCACCAGCTCTGCTCCACGGTGCCTCCGGGCCTCTGCCCCTCAGGGTGCCTGGGACAGAGCTCCCGTTGCCGGCCGGCGCCCTTCCCTGGCTCCTGGGCTTCGGGGGTCTCAGGTGGCTAGAGACGGGCCAGAGAGCTCAACAGGAGCCCCCTGGCCTGTGGTTAGTTGAGGACCCCCCACCTGGAGGACACTCCTGTGTCCTGGTGGAGGTCACTTGGGCCCATCTGCTTTAGTGGACACTCTCCCTATTCCTGTTGTGCAGGCGGAGCTCGGGCACAGTCCAGCTGCCCTTCCTTAGACAATTGGAAGACCCCAAACAAGGGAGACTAAAAAGGACCAGCATGACGCGGAACAGCACACTCACCTCAACATAAGCAGAGTGGTGACATCCATGTGCCATGGGACTCCCCACGTGACCACTTTAAGGTGCACTGTCCAGTGGCATCAGGCCAAGCCGAGCATTGTGAGGCCACCTCACCTTCCCCAGGACCTGCCATCTCCCAAACTAAACTGTCCCCTCCCCAGCAGCAGCGGCCACCTTGGAATGTGGCCACCCCAGGTGCCGGGCAGCAGGACTCCTACAGCATTCGCCTGGTGGCCGGCCCACATCACCGGCTCGTTCTCAATGGTCACCCACTTTACCTCGTGGCCAGCTTTCCTTTTCCTTTGGGACTGGGTGACATTCCATTGCGTGGACATCTTGTTTGGCCGTCACCTGTGGACAGACACCTGGCTGCCGTGACTAAGGCTGTCGCAGCGTGGTGTGCGGACACCTGGCGACTGCTTTCAGCTCCTTTGCCTGCGCCGGAGACAGAGTTGCTGGACGACTCATTCTACGTCCAGTGTTTTGAGGAGCCAGTTGCACTGACCTGCAGGGCAGGGGTCCTGCGTTCGCCGTGTGCTGGCCAGCGCCTCTTGTTCTCTGTGTGGACAGGTAGTAGGGGCCGTCCCCGTGGGTGAAGAGGCCGTCTCTCCCTGTGGTCCTGACTTGCCCTTTCCTAGCCACGTGCTGCTGGGCGTCTTTCCTGAGCTTTCTGGCCATCTCAGCATCTTCAGAGATGTCCAGGTGAGTGCTGGGGCCACCCTAAGGCAGTGCCGTGGGGTGGGGCCAGGAGGTGGTGCTGGCAGGGTGGGCTCCAGGAAGGCTCCTGCTGACCTGCAGCCGGCTGCCTGCCCAGCCCGACCTCACATGCACACGCTGACCCTCGTGGCCCGGCTGTCGAAGCCCATCGAACCCTGTCCACCCAACTCCAGGAACACAGAGGCAGGGGCTCGACTTGTGGGCTCTGGGCTCACTGCCTCGGGTCCTCACGGGTCCCGGTCTGATTTTGAATTGGATCGTCATTTGCTGCTCAGTTCTTTGTATAGTCAGGATTCAAACCATCAGGGGGTGAGATCGGCCTTCCCTCCTCCTGGGTGGCTCTGTCACTCTGTCAAGGCTCCTGTGGTGGCCGGAGGGTTTAGGTGTCGATGAGGTCTTGTTTCGTCTCTCTGTGGTCTCAGGCTCACTTCCCAGAGCCGTGGCCCGGAGCTGGCCCTGGGTTTATTCTGAGGGTTTAAGCCACCAGCCCTGAGTCAGGCTGTGGAGCTGTCGTGAGGTGGTTTTGCATATGGTGTCCCATAAGGGGACCGGAAAAGACAGAGTGAAGCAAGGGCCTCCGACGGCAGTGCCCACCCCAGAAGACAGCTGGGCGGACGCACAGCCCTTGCCCATGGTCCTCACTGGCCTGTGGGCGGGAGGAGGCTGGGCACGGAGGGGCTGGACTCAGAGACGCTGCTTCCCTGAGAGCCGGGCCTCCACTGTCCCGGACAGGAAGGCACCAGAGAGCTCTTGCCTGAGCCCAGTCCCAGTGCAGCCAGCCCGTCCCACAGGGGACTGCAGAGGGCGACACAGTGGCCGGGGCACAGCCCACCCAGAGCCACAGAGGTGTGGCTTCTCCTCCCAGGGCTGGGGGGCAGAGGGCTGGATGGCCCTCAGCGGCTGCCTTCACCCCTCTCTCCCCTCCGTCCCCCCCCCACCGTCCCTCCCTCCTTCCTTCCTTGAGACTGTGGGGTGGTGTCCCCAACCTGGGGTCCTGTTTCCCTCCTGGAAAAGCAGTGACCCCCACTGACCTTGGCATCCTGGGAGAGAAAGGCTGCCCACTGAGCAGAGAGCAGGGAGGACCCCAGATGGAGGGCCAGGCAGACCCAGGGGTCAGGAGGAAAAGCAGGGTCCTGTGTCTTACCTGTCCGGCAGAGGCAGTCTCTGGGGGAGGTCACCTCCAGGGTGGAGGCCTGGGCAGCCCTCCAAGGCTTGGGCTTCCTCCAGCAAAGCCTTTCATGAGGTTTTGGTGGGCAGCGCATGGGCACAGTGGCCGGGCAGGGTCTGGGTGGACAGCCAGGGGCCCCAAGGCATGTGTGCCCTGCCCCGGGAATGGGAGCATCCAGTGTCAGCAGTTGTGGAGCTGCTGGGCAGGAGGGAGCTGCTGGGAGGACTGTGTGCCCAGCGCAGCCCTAAGGGCTCAGGCCTGTCCCATAAGCAGCCCTCAATGGCCGCTCCTCGGTGGGCAGCTGAGGAATTCTGCTGGGCGCAGAAGTGCCTGGGTGCAGGGCTTCCTGAGCAGGACCCACTAACCCTCTGCTTGTGTGAGGGGCGCTTGGGTGGTGGTGGCCTCTCCCTCAGGGCCTGGCCGTGGGCCGAGGGGGAAGCGGCCTCTGTCCCTGCAAGCTCCGGTTCTGCAGCGGCCTCCCTGCAGGTGGCGCTGGGCCACTGCCTTTATGCCCAAGTCCTCTCCCTGGGCCACCATCTACCAGGCTTTGATTTTCCTCTTATGCAACAGTTTATAGAACCCACTGTTGATTTAGGGATTTGAGGAGCCTGATGTGAAATTAAATAAATATGACCCAGCGTCACCGTCCCCCAGACTCTGGCCACTGTCTGTGAGCAGTGCCTGGACTGTAGCTGCGGCTCATGGGGCCCTTTAGACACAGCGCCTGGCCAAAGAAGAGCAGGCTCCCTCCCAGGCCTGGACACCGCAGGACGGGGACCCTGGGCTCTTCCTAGGGTGGCTGAGGGCACTGCCTGGCCCCCACACAGGGGCAGGACCTCGAGGACTGGCACGCACCCCTCCCCGATGCCTGCACGCTTGCCCCTGGGGCCTGCCACTGCGGGGGCACTGACAGAATGTGCTGGAAGCTCTGTCCTCTGTGGGGTGGCAGCGCCCTGTGGGAGACACTGGCAGGGGGTCCCCGTGTGAACTGGGCCAGGATGGTCTGCTGGCCCAGGAGGAGCCAGGCCTCACGCTCACCCCTGCCGGGCATGGTGGCACCATGGTGGCACTGGGCACAAGGCTCCCGCAGCTCTGAGACCCGCACACGCCCGTCCTCGGTGTGGGACAAGCTGGGTTCTGACAGATCCCAGGTTTGACCTGTTTGTGTTCTGGAACTGCTGATGCAGGGCGCCTTGCCAAGGTGGGGCATCTCTGGCTCCTCAGTGACTGCCCTCAGGCTCCCTGGTGGGTCTGACATGGGGTCAGGGGAGGGCCGCGTCTCAGGGCCTGGCCTTTTCTCAGCTTCAGACCCGCGTGGGGCCGCCTCGCTTCTGGCTCCCAGGGAAGCACCCAGCCGAGCCCCCGCAGTCCCCTGGAGGGGCAGAGTGGGGGGCTGGGCCACCTGCCTTCCAGGGCCCTCTGATCTCATTCCTGGGGGCTCTGGGAGGAAGGGCAGGGTAGCAGGTGACCCCAGAGGCCCCTGCAGGCCTGACTCACAGCCGTCCACCCAGGGCTGGGCTGCCACGGTGGCGGCTCCTCGGGGACAGTCCGCCTCTCTGGTTGCCCGGCTGCCCCGTCCAGGGTGCCCTGAGCACTCAGGGCCTGCTGCTTCACCTCACCAGTGACCTGCCTTCTTGGCCGCTCCTGATGTCCTGCACTGGCCCCTTCCGGGAACTTCTTCCAGGGGCTGCTGATCCCTGGGCATCTGTCCTGCCTTCCACTGCCACGTCCACACACCTGCTGAGCCGGAGGCCACGGGGCTGACCCCACCACAGGCCCCTCACCTCCTGCTGCCTGGTGTGGGAGCTGCACAGGGCCAGCACCTGCTGTCCAGGTACAGGGGGAGGGACAGGCCAGCCAGTTTCTATCCTGGCAGCACCTCTGGGTGTGGCTGCCTCCTGGGGACCTGCCTGGGACTCAACCTGGGGGACCTGACCCAGGGACCTGACCCAGGGACAACCTGACCTGGGGGACCTGACCTGGGGACCTGACCCGGGGACATGACCTGGGGGACGTCACCCAGAGGACCTGACCTGGGGGACGGTGCTCTTTAGCTGGAGGGGTCCCCGAGAGGGGCTTGGCCGAGAGCTGCTCCGGGGGCCCCACAGCCTCAGTCCCGTGAATCTGGGTGTCCACTGCAGTCCCTCTGTGTGGTCTTGGTGGCTGTGTGACTTTCCCACTTTCAGCTCATGACAACCTCAGCCAAATGCTACGGCCTCTGGGAAATGCCCTGAGTTTTCTTCCTGCCTCTTTGGTGGATATTTAGAGTTGGTGCCACTTTTCACAGACTAGCACGGTGCCCTGTGCCCCGCGGGGTGACCCTGCAGACAGCAGCTCCCTCAGGACCCACAGAGAGCCCAGAGCGCTCACCGCCACCTCGGCTTTGGGATTCTCCCCCACACGTGCCGTCCCTGGGTTCCCTGCTCTCGCAAGCTTTCCTGCCTGTCGGGGATGGGGGGGTGGGGGTGAAGATGCAGCTGTTTGTGAATGAAATTAAAAGAGGCCCATTAACAAATCATGTGAGCCCATTATTCTAAAACACTACGCTGGAAAGTGAGTTGACATATTACAAATGCTGTGATTTCTGTATTGTGATTACTTGTCTTTTTTAAAAGGAGAATGCATTTTAAATAACCAGATGAATCGTCTGATTAACCACTGTTTGCCTAGGGACCATGCTCACGTCCTGGGGGAGGGGCTCTCCTCCAGAACTAAGGGGGCCACTGGAAAAGTCCCCGATGCCCACGGTCCTGGAGGTACTTCCTGCTGCTAGACCCTCCAGCTGCCCATTATCCCCGAATTCAGTGTGGGTGCAACTGAGGCTGTCCCTTTGGTGGGCTGGCCGGCTCTCAGGACGGTCACCTCTTGTGGGTCAAATCCTGGTGAGCACTGATTCCACCTGTGGTTCCCCAGATCTCAGGACCCTGTTCTCTGAGAATTGCCTGCTCCAAAGCCCCTGGCATCGCGGGGATCTCCTGGGAGCCTGGACCCAGCTGGGCGGAGCTGAGAAGCCGCACTTCTGCAGATTGAAACCGAGCAAGGCTTCTCCATGTTCTGGGCACAGAGGAAGATCCCAGGAAGCCGGTGGCTTGTGGACGGGAGAGCAGATCCTGTCTGTGCATGGAGGAGCTCAGTCCAGCCTCCCAACAGGCAGGAGTCCTGCAGTGCACAGTGACCGGGTGGACCTGGAGGCCCTGGCGCTCAGGGGCCTGAGCCAAGCTCAGTAAGACCCTCCACTCTACCTCCTGGGGGCAGCAGAGGTGGGCTCCAGGAGGCAGAGCACATGGCGGCTGCCAAGGCTGGGCAGGGCCACGGCACGTGGGCCCAAGGGGCCAAGTCCACGTGGGGTGGTCGGGGTCTTACTGACTGCAGTCAGGCCGCGTGTGCCATCTGGAGACCTCCCACACGCACAGATGGGGCCGTGTGGTGCTGGGTGGATGGCTGATCAGCTCGCGGCTAGAGCATTTCACAGCGTGTGCGCTAAGCCATCCCAGGGCAGCCCTCGAGAAAAACGAGTTCTATGTGTCAATTACACCCTAAAAAAAGCCAGGGGCAGGGGCAGGCACAGTGGCACATGCCTGTAATCCCAGTGGTTTGGGAGGCTGAGCCAGGAGGATCATGAGTTCAAAGCCAGCCTCAGCAACTTAGTGAGTCCCTGAGCAACTCAGCGAGACTCTTTCTAAATTAAAAAAAAAAAAAAAAAAGAAAAAAGCTGGGGATATTGCTCAGTGGTCGAGTGCCCCTGGATTCAATTTCAGGTACCAGCCAATCAATCAATAAACAAACAGATAAATAAAAGCTGGGTGGAGAAAAATATCCCTGGTGCAGCCTGCCCCCACCACAAGAGGCAATTGCTCCCCTTGTGGGAGGGGTTCAGGCCTCTTAGCAGGTGGCCCCAGGACCTTTCTGCATGTGCCTGGTCCTTGGCCCTCCTGTTGCCCTGTGAGGACACAGCCGGGCACTGCCTGGGCCCGAGTCGCTGTGTAGGGTCGGCCATCCGTCTCTTCCTCCTCCTCGACTCCACATTTGGAGATGGAAACTCCAGCTCTTTGCAGAATTCCCACGTAAAGTGCAAGGGTCCTGCAGTCCGGGGCTGCAAGGGTGGCTGCGATCACATCACAGGGTGGCGTCTGGTGCCACAGAGACCTTCGCCTTCCTCTCTGCCCTCGGTACCCAGGAGAGGCGTCTCAGCCCCGGGGGGCCATTCAGAGGCTCTCGCAGGCCCAAGCCTCGGGCGCCCAGCTCAGCCCCACAGAGGCGACCTCGTCTAGGGGCACAAGGTCCATCCGAGGTGCAGGTCAGCGGCTCCCGCCTGCCCTCCAGAGCGCCCCGGGGAATGTGCCTGGGCAGGTAGCCTTCTCTGCACAGAGGAGATCGGAACTCGAAGACTTGGACTTGGTCTTTGCTTGAAAGCATGTCTTTATTATAGAACCCAAACCTGCTCCTGAGAGGGGTTCAGAATACCCAGGCACACAAAGACAAAGGGCAGGTGAGCCAGCTGTAATGCGGCTGCCCAGAGACGGCTTCTGTTAATTTTTTTGATGTATTTCCTTCTTAAAGTCGTATCTTTTCGAGGTTGTTGTGTAGAAAACATGGCAACCAAGTCCCAGGCCCAATCCTGCTCTTAAAATAGAAAGCAGGCTCCTAATCGGGAGTCTTTTCACCAGGAGAAGCGATACGTCTTAGCCAGGTTTGCGAGAGGACGGTGTGTGCTCCCCCTTCCTTCTCTCTGCACATTAAATCATGGATGAATACAAATGAATTCCTCTCCCTCCTCCATGGTTCCTCAATTAGAATAAAATACCAAGATGGTCCAGTGTGCTGCGTGGCCATGGAGAGTTCAGCTGATGGAGAACAAGCGTGAGGAGCTGACGGGCGCCCAGGAGGGGCCTGCTGGGCCCGCTGCAGTCTGTGGGGATGCGGCTGCTCTTCGGGAGCCCCCTGGAGAAGGGGGGTTAACTACTGAGGTCAGGCCCAGCGCACGCCCCAGGCTCTGCACCCGCCAGGAGCCAGCCTGCACCGGCTTCTGGGAACATTTCAGCATGGGGCAGGACACCCTGGGCAGGCACTGATGAGTTTAATTCTGAGATCAGTTCTCAGTGGTGAGGTGAGTGCGTTCCCCCCAGGAGGGGCTCCGCCTGCTCCGAGGCTACCGGGTCCCCTTCGCAGATCTTCCTGGTCACCTCCCATCATGCATCCAAGGAACCGTCACCTGGAGAGAGTTGCTGTGTCCATGCCTGCCCCTGGCTGATCTCAGCACCACCCCTGTGAGGCACACTTGCTGTGAAGTCTTCAGAAGCACCAGGGCCCCTGGGCAGAAGGCAAAGTCCTAGCTGGGGTAACTGGCAGCTTCGACTAATGACGACTTCTGAGGAGCCCTGGCTCATCCCAGCTCTGCTGCAGGGCTGCGGTGGCTTTGCAAACAGGACTCTGGCAATGCACGATTTTAGTTAATCCCAGACTTACTGAAAATGCAAGGTCAAGAAAAACTTGGGTGTAACTGGTTCAGGGGAAGAGGAGAGGATGTGAACACAGATTCCGTCACTAAAGGACAACACTCTGCCTAAGGTTGAGACCTGAGCTGGTGGTGGTCTGCGGAGTTGGAGCTTGGCCAGCCAAAGTGGTGGTCACAGAGTGGACCAAGGTGGAGGACAGTTGTGCCACTGAAAGTGGGTCAGCAGAGTGGGGAGGTGGAACAGGGGGCTGGTGGGCAGCTCAGCCTGGCATTGAGGGTGTGGGGCGTGCCGGCTCCCATCCAGTCAGTCCAAGCCACATGGGTATGCAGCTGGAGATGATGCAGGGTGCTCTGGCTGGCACCAGGAACTGGTGGCCTCCCCTTCCACTGGAGTCACTGGAAGAGTTTTATGTAGTTCCCTTGTCAAAACGAGACTCAGACAAGACCATCATTTAGCTGTAATGACCACATCAGACACAGGTTACACTAACAAATCCAACAATGAATCCATTTACAATAGCATCTTGAACAAGAAATACTCAAGAATGTGTGGAGACATTCACGCTGACGACCGTGATGCACAGTGAGAGAAACTCAAGGAAGGATAGGTGGAGGGGAATACAATGTTCATGGATCCAAAGGCTCAACTGTAAGATTTCAGTTCTACCCAAGTGGTCTGTAGAGTCAACAGAATCCCCTCAGATCCCAGAAGCCTTTTTGGAGAAATGACAAGCTGATTCTAAGGTTTATTTAGAAATGATAGGATCTAAAATAGAAAAGATACTTTCCAAAAGAAAAATCAGAGCTGGAGGATTTACACTACCTTATTTTAAGATTTATCATGAATAAATCAACAAGACAATGTGAAATTGGTGCAAGGATAAATAGATGATGGATAGAATGGAGAATCTATAATTAGGCCTAAAAACTGGTATTGGCATGGGAAGAAAATGAATTTCAATTTCATTCCATACCACCCTAAAACAGTGATTGAAAAGAGATCATAGATCTCTGCGGAGATACTAAAGCAACAAAATTCCCCCCAAAATATGTAAAAAAGACTTTGTGACCCTGGAATAGGCAAAAATTTGTTAGATAAAACAGAAAAAGCAAAATAGCAATACATCGTGCTTGATTAAAACTCATGTCAGAACCGACATTCACAACAGACTCCCTCGGGTAGGAGGCCCAGAGTGCTCATCACCTAAGGCCAGGGAGAGCAAACTGGCCTCTAACGAGATCCCTGCACCTCCTTCAGCCTGGCCAAATTCAAATGTCCGACAGCACCAAGTGTGGACAAGGATGTGGTCACTGGAGCTGACCAGCATTGTTGGTAAGAATGGAGATGATTCTCTGGAAAAGAGTTTGGCATTTTCCTGTAAAGTCAAACATGCACAATTACACCCCTGGGCATTGAGAGAAGGCACGGGCCCTGCAAAGTCTAGTTCGAAGGGTTAAAACCTGCAAATGATGCTCCGGGGGTGCCTGGGGAATGTGTCCGTATGAACTGCTGCACTGGGTGTGTTCACGTTACAATGGAAAACTATTCAGAAATAAAGAGGAATTAGCTTTGGATGCATCAAGAACATGAATGACCTCAAAAACATGTCAAAAACATGTGACTGAAGCCACATCATGTGCACTGCTGGGGAGGGCCAGGGTGTAGCTGGCTGCCAAGTGTGAACCTGATGTATGAGCTCTTCCCACAGAGCCTGGAGGCCAGCTGCAGGAGCTGGGTCCAGTGGCTGTCTCCCACCCCCAACCTCTGGTCACCGGTGGCCTCAAACAGTTTTCAGGGCAGCCTCCTCCCCCAGCCCCGGGGCCAGGGCTTTGTTTGGTTGATCCCAGTTCCACCCCAGCTCCCAGACAGTCCTGCCCTGAGCCACAGTGGGCACTGGGATGATGACGATGTGTCCCATGAGCTGCACGCTGTTCCAGCTGTGTGCACGGCTGGGACATCTGTCTCTGTGACAGCCCTGGAGGCCAAGGCTGAGTCCTCGCCCCTCATGCTGCTCCCAGGACATGCCTTTCTACTGCGAAAATTGTGAACCTTGAACAGAGGGCGTCCTTGGCGTCTGCACCAAGACCCACAGCCGCGAGGTTCCTGAGTGCAATAGTCAGGAGGCCCAGGGAGCTGCAGAGGGCCCCTGAGGGCAGCCCACATGCAGGTCTCCAGCAGGCAGCCCTGGACACACCCTCTGAGGGCCAAGTTCAGGGAGGGCAGGTCATTGGCTGCAACCAGCAGGAACTTCCACGACTGGAAGTTCAACAAATCCCTGTGTCAACCCAGGTGGGAGGAGGGAGGGGGAGGGGGGAGGGGGAGGGGGAGGGAGGAGCCTCTGCAGCCCACCTGGGAGGAGGGAGGAGGAGAGGTGGAGAGGGAGGGGGAGAGGGGGAGGGGGGAGAGGGAGGGATGGGGGAGAGGGGAGGGATGGGAGAGAGGGGGAGAGAGGGAGAGGGAGGGAGAAGGGGGGAAGGGGAGGGGAGAGGGAGGGGGAGAGGGGGAGGGGGGAGAGGGAGGGATGGGGGAGAGGGGAGGGATGGGAGAGAGGGGGAGAGAGGGAGAGGGAGGGAGAAGGGGGAAGGGGAGGGGAGAGGGGTGAGGGGCAGGAGCGCTTTCTCACCCCTCCTCTTTATAAGGAAGGCAGTCCCCAGGGGACAGGGTCATCCTCCCACAAGGGCAGAGCCCCAGGCCTGTCACCTCGTAGACAAACTCCCGACACTGCTCAGGGATCCAGTTCTGGAGCTTGCCTTTGGGGGGCGGCTCCGGAGCTTGGCGGGTCGGGCGCTGGCTGTGAAGCAGGTGCTAGGTGCGTCTGAGGCACCTGAGGCACATGGGACCCCGCAGCCCTGGAAGGACGGACTGGGAAGGGAAGGGAGGCACCCACAGGGCCAACCCGTCCCCTGAGCTCCCCCACCCAGCCATGGAAAGGAGAGTGGGTTGGTAGGCTTGAGTCCTGGGCCGGCCTCCCTGGGAAAGCACAGCTCTCCTGGCCCTGTCTCTGCAGGGTGGGCAGCAGGAGAGGACAAGCGCTTCTCTATCCAGCAGGCAGGGCCCTGGTGTGGAGTGAGGGCTCACAGAGCTGAGTGGCTGGCGTGGGGGGGGGGACGTGGGGTTTCCAGAGGAGCCGCAGAATCCAGCCACCAGGTGCAGAAGCCGGGTTCTGCTGCCCACGTGGGGCGCTGGACAGGAAGCTGTTGCTCGGCTGCCCACCGGGGCATGGACGGGAAGCTGGGGCTCCACTGCCCACCCTGGGCACTGGACGGGAAGCTGGGGCTCCATTGCCCACCCTGGGCGCTGGACGGGAAGCTGGGGCTCCACTGCCCACCCTGGGCACTGGACGGCTGTGGCAGGACTGCTCTTCCCTCTTCCCAGGGCCTCTTAGAGAGCTGGCTACGGGAGGTCTGGGCAGCCAGGCCTGGGAAGTGGGGACAGGAGGCAAGTGTCACAGCCTGTCCCAGACAACTGCTAACACCTGCCTCCAAAGCCATGTCCCGTGAGGCGGGATCCTGCATAGGCCTCGCCATGGCCAGTGCTCTACAGCAAACCCACCTATTCATTGGTGCAGGGCCCAGGGACTGAGTCTGCTCGAGGTCCTTGTGGCCACGGTCACCACCGGACCTTGGTCCAGCTGCCCTGTCCCCAAGGGCCTTCCCCAACTCAAGGTGGAGCTCATGCCCATTCTCCCCAGGCCGCCTGGCTGGGTGAGGTGGGGTCACTCATGTGGCCTGCGTGTCCCCTCGGTGGCCTGCGTTTCATCCGCTAGGGGCTGGGTTGGGACTTAGCTCTGGACACGTGCGTCAGTGACCTCGTCTTTGTCACCCCCTGGGTCTCTTTAATTTAAGGTGCTCCTTTTCAGGGGAATTCCGCCAAACATCAGTGTGCCAGCCTGGGTCACCGTTCCACACAGCCGCCAGTCTGTGGCCAGCCTCATGGCACGGCTGGCATCCTGGGCCTCCACCCGGGCACCTAGCAGCAGCCTCTGAAGCCCATCCACCCTCCCCACAAGCCTGTACCTGAGGAGCTCAGGCAGCAGGGAGGAGGGAACGGCCATTAAGGAGAGGAGACAGCAAGTCCAGGACTGGCAAGGGGAGCTCGAGGACACCAGACTGCCCGGGCGGTCAGGCCGCCGGAGCCAGGAGGGCTCCCTGGGGGAGGAGGTTTGTGCTGGGCTCCAGCCAGGGGCTGAGGACCCCACTGCAGGTGGAGCTGGGGTCTGTGGGGCCTGGTCAGGGGTGGGCTGAGCCCCTCTGGAAGTGCTGCCCCAGGTCAGTGAAGGGCTGGCCCAGTAGGAGGAGGACCCTCTGACCTCAGCACGGGGGACTCTGCTGTCCTCATGCACTAAACACCATTTTGGGTTCTAGGTAGTTCCTGCAACGCGGAGCCCTCCACCCGATCCCTAAAGCAAGCCTTGCCCGGAGGGGCTCCCGGCAGAGGCTACGGGCTGAGGGGCGCCTCGACAGTGCGTGTGCCCGTGTGCGCACACGTGTGTGCCCTGCACACAGCCAGAGCCCTGGGGTCCTGCCTCCTGGGCTGGACTCCACAGTCCTCTCAGGGGGAGGCCAGCCCTCCTGGGGTGACTTCTCTCACATCTGCTTTCCTCTCAAAATGATCTTTTCCAAACTGGCGTGTGTTGGGCGCGTTCTGCCCCCTTGGGCTGGTGGGGTGCCTCAGGGGGCTGCTGGGTCAGAGGCCACGGTGGGGCTCTCAGTGAAGCCCAGGACACAGGGCAGTGGGGACACCCGGGCTTCCTTGGTGGTACTTGGGCCTGGCGACGCCCACATCATGGGCTGCGGTGACCCAGGCCTTGGCTCGGGAGGCCGTGGGCGCTACAGCTTATGGCGGGGCTTGGACTTGCCTGGGACTCTCCCTCACCTGCTGCCCTCTGGGACTGGACTAGGCTCCATGTCCCCGTCCCCGAGGGGCACCGCGGGAGGCCCCCCTCGTCTGCCCCTGATGGAGCCTCCTCCTAGTCTGGGGTGCTCCTGCAGGTAGGGCCACCAGGGAGTCAGACGGGAAGAGCGACCGGGCCTTTCAGGGGCTCTGCGTCGGGCCGCTGTCCAGGTGAGGCAGAGCTGGCCCTGGGAGGGCTGCGGTCTGGAATGCGCTTTGCTTTTATCCTGCCTCCGGAAGTTTCCGCCTGTCTCCAGGGTTTCCCTCTGGTGCCTCTGGGGTGCTGGCAGGACAGGGCCGTGACTGAGCCCAGGGTCTCGCCCTAAGACGCCAGGCAGGCCAGTGCCCGTGGCCTCGAGGCGCTCGACGAGTTTGGCACCTGCAGGTTTCAGCTGCAGCCCGCCTCACAGGGGCTCCTCTGCCCTCCCCGGGGCTCTCCGGAGAACAAGAGGTGGCCCAGGCGCCCGCGAGGCCGAGGCAGAGCTCCCGGTGAGCGCAAGGGTCCCACAGCCTGAACCAGGAGCTCAGCGGGGGGCGGGGGCCGCTGGGAGAGGAGCTTCTGGCTGTAGCCGGGACCTTAGGTGGTAGGTTCCTGGAGTGTGTTAGGGCTCCTCGGAGGAAGAGGTCTGCTGCCTGCACAGGAGACCCAGGAGGGCCGCGGGCGGGAGGGCCGGGGGCCGGAGACCCTACCTGGGCTCTCCTTGGGTGAGACCCCCACACAGGGGAGCCGCCTGGTTATCTCTGGTCAGTGATTCCAGTGCTGGCAAAGCTGGAAAGATGCCCAACCAGACGTCTGGGCACCCACCCCGGTCAAGACAGGCCCCGTCCAGCCCGCTGCGGCAGGGAGAGGAACCTGTGCCCACCTCCCTCAGGCCCCAAAGCCGTCTGGCCCTCAGCAGTGGCCGTGTCCACACCTGCTGCAGGTGAGGGTGGCCGTGTCCCCCCAGGACCACTCAGGTGCACACAGCCCCAGGTGCTGGGGGTCCTTTCAGGGGCACTAGCCCAGGTTCCCCGTGTCTGAAGCTGGGGCATCTTGGGGAGTGTGGGTTGGGTGCTGCAGGAAGACCCCTCGGTGGCCCGGGCGTCTTTGGGCTTGGACTGGCTGTGGGCTCTTGGGAGGAGGACCTGGGAAGCACCCGGGACACGTGCGTCAGCAACCTCGTCTTTGTCATCCCCTGGGTCTCTTTAATTTAAGGTGCTCCTTAAACCGGGGCCCTGGTTAGGCTTCTCCACTTCAGTGAGAAACAGCTGCTGCGAGGGAGCCGGCTTCTCTCCTCTAGGACTGACCGGCGGCTTTCGCTCCAGCTGTGGGGAGCTCTGTCTGTTTCTGGGGTGTCTCTAATCTACACCTCTGATTGGGGTTCGGGCCGTGTCCCGTGGGGCTTGTTCAGGGGCGCTTGGTTGCTCAGTACCAGCTCCTGGGCCTGGCCTTCTGTGGGTGTGGGGCACCCTCCTCCCGTCACGGGGCATGCTCTTGTAGACATCCCTGGGAGCTCCACTGCCTGGGCCCGGCTTAGGGGTTCCTATGAACTGCTGTCGACTAGGGGTGGCCCGTCTCCCCGATGCCGAGCTTCTATCAC
>NW_027513478.1:37500-186586 GCF_048772815.1 Callospermophilus lateralis
CTGCACTCCTGGGCCCCGTGCCCACCTCCCCAGCCCCAGGCCTGTGGCCGGCGTGGTTCCCCAACGGCTATACCCAGGTCACCTGTGGCCCCCAAGGCTACATATTCAGGAAGGCCACCCAGCATACAGTGGGCCTTGACCTCTGCAGGCTGCTGGGGCAGGCACGGGGCTCTGGTCGTCGAGCTGCGGGGACAGCAGGAGATGGAGGTGGGACCAAGCTCAGGAAGAAGCCCTGGAGGCTCAGACCAAAGGAGCTTCCATCCTCCTGGACGAGCCTGCGGGAGACCAGATGGTCAGGGTGGACAACGCAGGGTGGTGGGGGAGAGGGCAGCAAGGGTGTCCCCAGGGCAGGGGGGACTGAGTTGGGCCAGCCAGGAGGGGAGCCCATCCCGAGGAGGTGGGCCAGTGTGGAGCCGAGGAGCTTGGGCGTGGGAGGGAAGGGACCTGGGCCGCCCCCTGCCTCAAGAGGAGCGCAGGCCTTGGGACCCGGAGCAGGCTGACCAGGCATGCGGCTGCTTGGCAGGACCCTGGGGAGGCCTGGTGGCAGAAAGGGCCACAGCCAGAGAGGGGCCTGCACAGGGCCTGCCGCCTGCCCCCGCAGTGTGGGCCCGCAGCCTCTGCTCCGGAGGCCTGAGAGGCTTCCCTGTGACGTGCTCTTCCTGAGACGCTCTGTAAGCTGGCGCCCACGCAGCGGTCAGTCGGCCTCCCGGGTGGCTTCCTGTGGAGTGGAGCGGCTGGCCCTCTGTTCATGCTCCTTGGTTCCAGGGTCTGCCCAGCCATAAACTTAGGAGGGTGAAAAGAAGGACAAGACTTTGCCTGTGTCCCCGAGGAGGAGCGCCTGGGGACCGTCCCCACCAGTGGTGGCTGCTGGCCCCGAGTGCCACACCATGGGGATCTTCCCTGCGCAGGTGGAGCAGATAATCCACCCGACCAGCGCAGGGGTCGATGCTTATCGGGCGCAGGTGATGAGCCGGATAGAGAAGATTAATTAGAAATTACAGGAATGAGAAAGAGACTCACTTCTTAGTGAACACGGGGCCAGCGTGGGTGACCAGCTGAGGGAGGCTGGATCTAGCAACTAAGTGGAGCCCACGCCCGTACTTACAGGATCAAACCAAAGGGGTTCCGTGTGAAGGACTCCTCGGGGGACACAGGACGAAGGCGGGGGACACAGGACGAAGGCGGCCGACAGCTTGGCTGGGGCTTCGCAGGCCGCGGCCACCTGCTCCACCTCGGGCTGCTGGGTTTGCACCCAGGGCCGTCGGAGCCAACGGGCAGGGGTCGGCATGGCCTGAGCAGCTCCGACTGGCGGAATTTCAACCAAGTTCCCAGAAAAGCCACCCCCTGCCTTGAAACGGCTCAAACAAACCTTAATTCATTCGCAGCCCCGACATGGCGTCTGTGGGTCGGGGAAGGTGTGCCGCGGTGAAGACGGGCGTCTGCAGGTGCCCACGACAGGACTCACGGTCACTCCTGGGTCTGCAGAAGGAGGCCTGCGGCGTTGGCCCACCGACAGGACCTTCCAGATCACCTAGGAACAAGGAGCTCGCAGGCGGTGGCACTGGTCACACTGACAGCACTGGGCTCGGGTGTCCACTCAGGAGCCATTTCTGACCTCATCTGTGTGTCACGGAGACCAGCAGAGGTGTGTCTGAACACCACAGTCCCGGGCACTGGGGGACTCCAGGCGGCCTGGACCCTGGGGAGTCGGTGGCTTTTCAGGCCATCTCCTGCTGGCTGAGGACGGACGTTGCTGCTTGCTCTTTTCTGTTGCCATGGATACGACCTGGGAGAGCTCCGAGATCCTAGGCCGTGTGTCCGTCTCAGTCAACGCAGGAGCCATCGAGCCTTCCCTAGGACGCGGCTCCCCAGGTCAGGAGCCTCTTCCCGCGTCTCTGAACAGCGCCTGCCCGCGGGCTGCATGCAGGGGTGACACTCAGCTCAGCTAAGGCTGGGACGCCGCATGGTTCCCACGGAGGCCCAGGAGGCAGCTCTGTGGCCGGGTCCTACCCCCAGGGCCTTCCCAGGCACACTGTGTGATGGACAGGCAGGTGGGCGATGGATGAAGAAACCAGAAGAGCCCGAGAACTGACTCTTGGGTGGCCTGGGCAGGGAGGTGGCAGCTCATGCCTAGACCCCGGAGACGTCCCTTCTCAGTGTTCAGCCTTGCTCTCCCGACCCTACGGCTGTTACTGCTCTTGGGCAAACACGTCCAGTGTAAGGAGCAGGGCAGGGCCAGCCTGCGTCCAGACATCCTGCTGGCCTCTGTGCCCAGCGTGGGGTCCGAGCAGGAGTGATGGCCCCAAAGGCACTGTACCTCCAACTGGGACAGGAGAGACTTTCTTTCCAGGGGACAGGAGGGGTGTTCTGTGAGAGCCAAAGCAGGTTTTCCTGGGTCTGCGGGGCAGGGGAGCCGGAGAACGGGCACAGCTGGGCCCCCGCACGGCGCCTGCCTGCTCGGTCAGGAGTCGGGGGAGGACCCCGCGTGGGTGTGAGCACCTGTGTGTGCGTGGTCTCTGTGTCAGTGTCAGCTGCGCCTGTGTGGAGGAGCGCGGGGTGAGGGTGTGTGGCGTGTACAAAGGACCAGGCAGCACTGTGTCTAAGAGGGGGTTTACTGGCCAATGACCACCAATGTCACCGCACAGCCAGGATCACAGCATTATCTCGGCTGAGGCAGAACCAGCAAATCCAGCATCCACTTACGATTAAAGCAGAAAGTCCCCTCAGCAGAACGGGAGTGAGAGAAAACGCCCCTAAGCTGGTGGGGGCCATTGAGTGGGCTGGGCTGGCTGCGTCAGGACACCCCGAGGCGGCTGGATGGAAGGACAGGTGAGCATGACCCGTGGTTCTGTAGGCTGGAGTCCCAGGCCATGGAGTGCCCTGGCCTGGTGCCTGGGGAGGGCCCCGACCCTGGCCCACGGGCAGCACTTTCTCCCTGTGCCCACATGGCCCTTCCTGTGCGTGTGAGGAAGGGGGTGGCGGGCAGAGAGGCGGACAGTCGGGGAGACAGAGAGACAGGCAGCCGGGGAGGGGGCAGCGCAGGCTGCGGCGGCCTCCTGTGAGCCCTGCCCACACACCTGGGACCTCAGTCCATTGGGGGCCAGTGAGTTGGGGTGACAGAGTTCAGTCCGTAGCAGATGTTGATAAAAATCTCCAGCAAACATCACAGCTAATGAGTGAACAGAGACGTCCAGGAAAATGGAAGCTACAGCGACCCCCCAGCCTCCCAGTGCTGCCTCCTGCTGCGGGCCTCAGCCAGCACCAACAACAAGAGGAAGAGCAACATGCAGTCTGGGAAGGAGTAAGAGTGTGTCTGTCCTCAGGAACAACTGGCCCAGGCTAATGGGTGTCCTCAGCAAGAGGGAGACCATCGGGCCACCTCACGCCTGGGCTCGCAGCTCAGGCAGCTCCTGCAGCCAGGGAGAGACAGACGTGGGTACAGACCCAGACATGGGTACAGACACGCAGGACCCGCGAGACGGAGACCGGAGACCCTGTGAGGAAGGAAACGGGAGGGATGGGCCAGTGACCCAGAGGTGCAGCCCTGGTCACACGCAGGTCCCAGCCACTGTGGCGCCGTCGGTAAGCTCCAAACTGCACGTGTGACGCTGGTGACGCTGTGGGGCCCGAGTGGCCCAGACAGCCCTGAAGAGGGAAGGAGGACGAGGCAGAGGCCTTTCAAGGCCGACCCACACCAGGCTGATGAGGCTGGTGACAGTGCAGAGGCACCTTGGTGACGAGGACAGGGTGTTCAAGGAGGCTGCTTTGGCAAAGGCAAGTGGAGGGCAGGGGAGGTTCATCAACAAACAGGAGTTCACCTGCGAAAGAAGACGGGCCTTTCCTGGGCCACCCCGAAACTCGGCTCACGTGGTTCCCTCGTGTGTGTCCCCCGACCTGGCCTCGGGTCTCCGAGAGAGGCTGGGGGAGGCCGGGGCCTTCAGGGCTGCTGGCCGACAGGCTCACACCTGGGCTCCGATGCTCATCGGCGCTGGCAGACGCCGTGGCCCCTCTCTGACCTGAGTCTCCCTTCCTCCCCCAAGGCCGCCTTTCTATGGGGAGCCTGCCCAGGGATGGCTGCCAGGTGGTCAGCCCAGGGGAGACAGCAGGGGCCCCACAGAATGGAGTGTCACTCACAGACCCAGAGAGCCTTCATGCCCGAAGGCCACCTGCATACCCACTGGTGCCCGTGTGCCATGCTGGTGGATAACTGGCACCTGTGGGCTGTCTGTGCACCTCCTGGCTAAGAGGATGGAGGGTGGGCTGCCCAGGGTCCCAGGCAAGAGCCGGAGGGCGCGGCCAGCTCCCGCCTGGGTGCCCACTCCTCCCTGGAGGACACTGGGACCTGTGCCCCAGTGCGGGAGGGCCAGGGTGCTCCTGAGTGGGATCCCCTGGGGGGTCTGGCTGGTGGGTAAGGCACAGCAGGCCCCAGATCCTGGGTCACAGAGAGGGCCTGTGGTGGGTCTGCCCAGTCTGGGCCCAGCTTGAGGGTCAGCAGGTGGCCAGGCTGGCTGCACCCAGCCACCCGGGGGGTGTCGCCAATCTCCGGCACATTTGCAGGTGCCCTGGGGGAAAGACGAGGGGTCCCATGGAGAGCTGGCCCAGGAGCTGTGGGCAGGAGCTGGACAGGGCAGGGCTGTGGGGCGTGGTGGTGTGCCACCTCCACCCTGCACCGCAAGGTCACGGCCTGCATGGGACGAGGGTGTGCCGTGTGTGGAGACAGGTTCTGGCGCAGTGAGAATGGAGGGTCCCACCGTGGGGTCCCGACACCCGTGGGAGCGTGTGCCCTGGGGAGGTGTGCCACCCCTGTGCGGGGCCGCCGCCCGGCAGGTGGACAGTGCTGCACCCAGCGGGCCCCAGAGCTGCGGCCCTCCTCTGTGGGACCCGGGGCTGGACCTCGCAGGCCACGCGTGGGGAGCGGGGCTGTGCCCAGGTTCAGCTGAGCCCTGCACAGAGCAGAAGTGGTTTGGGGATGCGGCTCTGCCTGGTTCTGGGTTGGGCCAGTCTGGGTGGAAGTGAGGTGCCTGTCACTGGGGACAGGGTGCAGAGGGCCTTCCCCCGGGGGCAGGGTGAGGGTTCAGGGCCTGGCTCTCAGGTTCTGGTCACCTGCCCTGGTGTGGCGGTTTGATATGAGGTGTCCCCGGAAGCTCCCGTGAGAGACGATGCGGGAGGGTTCAGAGGAGAAGAGATTGGTTCAAGAGCCTTGACCCAATCAGCTCATTAATCCCTGGGGGGTTAGCCGAGTGGGAACTAGAGGCAGGTGGGGTGAGTCTGGCCTGGTTGCACTGGTCAGTCCTGACCACTGTCTGACACTGCCCTGGGACGCGTCGCTGGGCATGGGGAGCAGCAGGCTCAGAGGAACGTCACTGCCCAGGGAGGGGACAAGGCAGGGCTGGGGTGCGGTAGGCACAGCCGGCGAGTGGACATCCTGCTCTGGGAGGAACAGGAGACAAGATGGGCGAGGCCCAGGGGGCTGGTTTCAGCCGGGCCTGGGTCCTCTGACCTGCGAAGGCTGGCTGGACTGAAGTCACAATGGGTGTCTCGAGGGGCCTCCTGTTAGGACGGCCAGCTGGAGCCCATGCTAGCTGAGAGGTCGGGGCTCCAAGGCAGCCCTGGTGACCCCCTAGGGACCCTGAAATGGCCACATCCCAAACCTGCCCGGTCATTCCTCAAGGCCTTGCCTCTGAAGGTGAGCTCAGGTCCACCCAGAGGCTCCAGGGCTGTTGGCCACGCGGGGAGCACCCACGGTCCACGGCCATGTCCAGATCACTTTGCCTGTTCCTGGCCGTGGAAGCAGTTCCAACATGGACGCCTGGCACTAATTACAGCACAGATTGCGTGGGGACTTCACAGCCTGCACCGTGGCAGCCCAGATTAGGCAATTAACCTCGATGTCACTGTCATTATTAAGACACGTTAGCGAAATGAGCCAATTTCCCTGCAGGATCTTGAACCGGATCAACTTCCACTCTCTTTAAGATGCAGAAATAGGAAATGTTAATGGAAAACGTCGCTGGGTGTTAGCGCCTCCGGGGCCTGCAGCTCCCTTCCCGTCTAGGCCGTGGCGGTGTCCGAGGCGCTCAGGTTGGGGCAGAGGAGCGGGCTGTCCAGAGCAGGCCCATGGTGGCCAGGCCTGCAGCTCAGGTCCCCACCCACGCTTCCTCAGGAGAGGGTCTCTTAAAGCCCTGGCCAGTGTCCTGGCCCAGGAGCCTGGGCAGGGTCTGGCCAGCACTGCAACTTCCACGGGGCCAGGCAGGCGCCATTCTGCCAAATCAGTGCCACACGGGCAGCTGCCGCTGACTGCCCTGGGGCTCCTGGGCGCCTGGCTCCAGCTGCACTTTGCCTGGCCCCTCCAAAGACCATGCTGTGGGGAGCCTGGTGCTGCCTGCCCCAGGCCTCTCCTGGCCTGCACCTCGGGGCAGGTGCTATTCCTGCCTCTGCGGAGCCCCAGGTGCCCAGAGCCACCAGGACACCCTTCCTCTTGCAAAGGTCTGACCTTGCACACGCTGACCTGGTTCATCTGCTGGGAACTTGTGTGCCCTTCACTTCCACCTGAAGGACAGGTCAGGAAAGACTGCTGGCCTCTCTCCTTCTGAAGCCAAGGGCCTCTCTGGACAAACCTTTGTTCTGTCCCCTCTCACATCGCAGAGGAGGCCCACCTGCAGACCAGGCCTCACCACGATGTCCCTGAGCATTGGACGCACCCAGGGCTCCTGCTGACCGGAGTGGAGTCCTGGTTTCTCTCTGTGGCCTTCAGGGCTGCACTGGGCAAGTCCCAAGCCTGTGGCCGTCTCCTCGTCCTTCCACCTCAGCCTCCACCCATGTCCAGCTGTGCTCTTCGTCCATGCCTGGGGACCCACTGAGACACACTGTGCTCCCTGCATGACCTGGATCTGCCACTTCATGCCCTCTGCTTCCTCCAGGAGCCCTGGGCCATCAGAGGTGGGAGAGGCCAGGAGACCCCACAGGTAGAGGTGGGAGAGGCCAGGAGATCCCACAGGTAGAGGTGGGAGAGGCCAGGAGATCCCACAGGTGGGCCAGCAGAGGTGGGAGAGGCCAGGAGACCCCACAGGTGGGCAGCAGAGGTGGGAGAGGCCAGGAGACCCCACAGGTGGGTCGGCAGAGGTGGGAGAGGCCAGGAGACCCCACAGGTGGGCCGGCAGAGGTGGGAGAGGCCAGGAGACCCCACAGGTGGGCCGGCAGAGGTGGGAGAGGCCAGGAGACCCCACAGGTGGGCCGGCAGAGGTGGGAGAGGCCAGGAGGCCCCACAGGTGGGCCGGCAGAGGTGGGAGAGGCCAGGAGGCCCCACAGGTGGGCCGGCAGAGGTGGGAGAGGCCAGGAGGCCCCACAGGTGGGCCAGCAGAGGTGGGAGAGGCCAGGAGACCCCACAGGTGGGCCGGCAGAGGTGGGAGAGGCCAGGAGGCCCCACAGGTGGGCCAGCAGAGGTGGGAGAGGCCAGGAGACCCCACAGGTGGGCAGGCAGAGGTGGGAGAGGCCAGGAGGCCCCACAGGTGGGCCAGCAGAGGTGGGAGAGGCCAGGAGACCCCACAGGTGGGCCGGCAGAGGTGGGAGAGGCCAGGAGACCCCACAGGTGGGCCGGCAGAGGTGGGAGAGGCCAGGAGACCCCACAGGTGGGCCGGCAGAGGTGGGAGAGGCCAGGAGACCCCACAGGTGGGCCGGCAGAGGTGGGAGAGGCCAGGAGACCCCACAGGTGGGCCGGCAGAGGTGGGAGAGGCCAGGAGACCCCACAGGTGGGCAGGCAGAGGTGGGAGAGGCCAGGAGACCCCACAGGTGGGCAGCAGAGGTGGGAGAGGCCAGGAGATCCCACAGGTGGGCCGGCAGAGGTGGGAGAGGCCAGGAGGCCCCACAGGTGGGCCAGCAGAGGTGGGAGAGGCCAGGAGACCCCACAGGTGGGCCAGCAGAGGTGGGAGAGGCCAGGAGACCCCACAGGTGGGCCGGCAGAGGTGGGAGAGGCCAGGAGACCCCACAGGTGGGCCGGCAGAGGTGGGAGAGGCCAGGAGGCCCCACAGGTGGGCCGGCAGAGGTGGGAGAGGCCAGGAGACCCCACAGGTGGGCAGCAGAGGTGGGAGAGGCCAGGAGACCCCACAGGTGGGCAGCAGAGGTGGGAGAGGCCAGGAGATCCCACAGGTGGGCCGGCAGAGGTGGGAGAGGCCAGGAGACCCCACAGGTGGGCCGGCAGAGGTGGGAGAGGCAGGAGACCCCACAGGTGGGCAGCAGAGTTGGGAGAGGCCAGGAGGCCCCACAGGTGGGCAGCAGAGGTGGGAGAGGCCAGGAGACCCCACAGGTGGGCAGCAGAGGTGGGAGAGGCCAGGAGACCCCACAGGTGGGCAGCAGAGGTGGGAGAGGCCAGGAGACCCCACAGGTGGGCAGCAGAGGTGGGAGAGGCCAGGAGACCCTGCAGGTAGAGGTGGGAGAGGCCAGGAGACCCCACAGGTGGGCCCCTTCACTCCTCGGCGTCCACGGAGCCTCTGCCCTGTGCTTCCTTTTGGCTCCTATGTGGCCAGAAAGTCTCCCAGGTCCTGGCGTCCCCGCTCCACCCTGCGGACAGTCCCACGTCGTGTCCAACTCTGACCTGACAGTCATGCCTGGGAGACCTTCTTCCCCAGTGCCGGGGCTGCTGGTGACAGGGCTGGTAGCCAGAGCCCGGGGCACTGCAGGGCTGACAAAGCGTGTGGTGCCTCCTGGCAGTGCCTGGGCGGACCTGCTCAGGGGCGGACCTGCTCAGGGGCGGACCCCCGAGGGTCCTCACACCCACAACCCAACAGCCCTCGAAAGGACCCCCCGGCCTCAGAGTGGGAGGCTGCTCCAGGAAAGGTGGGGAGCCTGGGGAGAGGAGGTCCCAGGGCAGGCAGGGGGCCCTCGTGTCCCAGCCTCCAGAACTCAGCCTCTGAGGCCAGCATGTGCCCTGATGGGTAGACCTTGAGGCTGGGGCTGGCCAGGGTAGCATGTGGTCCCCCAGGGCGGGGCTCCCCCCTGAGCCTTGCTGGAGGCTGCAGGTGTTCTGGGGGCCTCTGCTCTTGGGGTCCAGTTCACAAAGACCCAGAATCATGGCTCCCACCCAGCACCGCTATCTGAGCACCAGTTCCCAGAGTAAGATGCAGGTAAACGGCGGCAGGTGTGCGGCCCTGGCTCCTTTCCCAGCCATGAGCCCGGCCTCACTGAGGTCCATCCCCTGAGGAGGGTCATGGGCCACCCCTCCTGCCCGTGGGGACATTCCTGGCTTCAGGGGTGCTGGGCACCTTGGGCTTTGCCCAGCATTGAGCTTTATTCCTGCCATTAACCCACCTGGAATTTCCCAGCCAGCCGGGAGCCTCAGATGGGCAGAGGAGCTTCACTAAGTGCAGCGGAGAAGCATTTCACCTCCACGGGGTCTCAGACCAGCCTTGACCAACAGTCCCAGCAGCCTGTGCGTCTGAGGGCACCAGAGCCATCTGGGCACCACGGGGGCACTGGGCTCAGAGCTAGTTCCTGCTCGCCCGCCACACTCCCTGGTGGCTTATCGACCTTGGGCCTCTCTACCGCATGGTGTCACGCCACACTTAGACAAAGCTCTGCTGGAAAGCAGGGGATTTTAAAAGCACATCTCCAGCAGCGTCCACATGGGGCTGGTCCAGGAGACCCTGGTTTTGCCCCCGGGATCAGCTAACATCACAGAATTCAGCTGGTGATGGGTGCTGATGCATGGCCAGGCTTGGGCCGTGATGACCCATCGGCCTTTGCAGCTGGAGGGTGGTGTCTCTGGGAGGGAGGGGCCGGGAGGGCTGGGGAGTGGGTGGAGGTGCTGGCGGGGCTCCGGCTGCAGAGGGCACATGCACAGGAGCCCCCTTTCCCTCCAGGAGAGCATCACACAAATGCTCGCCCTCTGCCTCCCCTGGCCCCTCCTCTGAAACTGCTGACCATCCTCCCTGCTGTGGTGGGGGCAAGACCCACTACTGATGGGCAGATGGACTCCAGCTACTGCATCTGCTGAATGCCTGGCCCAGGCCTGCACCACCCCAAGGCCTGGCTCCTCTGCCCTGTGAACCCTTCCTCATGCACACGGGGATTGGCTTTCTGGCTGAGGCGTTGTGGATTTTATTTATTTTTTGGTACTGTGGAGCGGACCCAGAGGTGCTTAAACACTGAGCCACATCTGGCCCTTTTTATTTTTTTAATTTAGAGACAGGGTCTCACTGAGTTGCTCAGGGCCTCACTAAGTTGCTGAGGCTGGCTTTGAATTGTGATCCTCCTGCCTCAGCCTCCTGAGTGGCTGGGCTTACAGGCATGGCTACTGTATCTGGCTGGCTGCTGTTTTAACTAAGTTCAGTTGACTCTGCGAGTCTCACAATGGCCATCCTGGGAACCCCAACAGGGGACAAAGGCTGATGGACCCCACTGAAAGACCTGGTCACAGGAGCAGCAAGGCTCTCTGTGAACAAGCTGGGCTCCGGCTTCCAGCTCAGCTCACGCACAGCAGCCACCTTGCAGCACTCTGCAAGGCCCAGCGTCACTTCCACGCTGCCCAGGGAGCCCATCACTAGTGCCTGTGCACCACTCTGGGGTGACATGGCCCGTCGGGCTGGCCAGGAGGACTCCCACCACCAGGCTGCAGATCCCTCCCTGCTAGTATGGGCCGGCGTGCTCGGCGGAGCAGGACCAGCAGAGGTGTGCATGGGGCTGGGCAGAGCCACCCGTCTGCCCATCTGTACTTGTGCATGTTAAGGAATTTGCTCGCGCGACTGGGTGAGTCTGAGATTTGCAGAGCAGGTGGCAGGTGGGGACCTGGGAGAGTGGTGCTGAAGCCCGCGGCCTCTGTGGGCACAGCTTCTTCTGTTTTCTCAAGGCTTGAGACTGCTTAGAGGAGGTGCGCCCACACCGTGGGGGGCCACCTACTTTATGCCGGGTCCTGGCCATAGATGTCAGCCTCAGCCAGAAAACGCCCGCAGACACCTCAGGGTCATGTTTGACCCACCGTCTGGGCACGTGGCCCAGCAGGTTGGCAGGTGAGTCACCCTGCACACTGTCTCTGCCAGAGAAGGGCTGGGGGGAGGTCAGCGGGAAGGGACGCCCCCCAGGACAGCTCCTCTAGGCTGCCGACGCCCCTGACTGGCACATTGACAAAGTGAGGCTCTTCCAGGGAGCACTTTTCGGAGGCTGTGACATGGATTCAAAGCGTCTTTTCAGCTTTGGTCTCTTATGAGTCAGGTCCGCACCTTTCCAGCAGGGTCAGCCACCTGAGCCTGTGGCGATCCATACCCTTTTCTGACGAACTTATTAGTTATTAAATAAACAACTACGTCAACATGACGTCATACTCCTTCCCAACAGAGCTGGCACCCGAGTGGCCCCCAGCCAGAAGGCCTGGACAAGGCCCCTCACCTGGGCACCCCTCATCCCCTCTGTGGCACCCGCTCTGTGATGGACGCCCCTCCGATCTCTTGCCCTTCCCTGCAAGCCCAGCCCCGTGAGGCGCTCCCCCGCCCGCCCCTGCTGTGGGGAGCCACCTGAGTCCCTGTGCGCGTTGGGCACACTCTCCCTGACTCTCCAGCCTGTCACCTGGGGAGGTGTTAACAGGCCAGCGGTTTTGCAGAGGTAAGAATGAGAATTGACACCTGCCCAGACCATGGAGTGTGGTGGCCTGGTGGCCTGCCGGTGCCATTCACAGTGACAGGCAGGGTGGCCCCTGCCAGTCTGGGTGTAGCAGCCTCCCTCCGAGGTGGCAGGGGGGCCACGAGCTCAGGCTCAGAGGCCAGAGGACTGGGCAGGAGCGCCTGCCGCACGGGAGCACCTGGGCAGGTGGCCTCCTTGTCCCACGACCTGGGTCCTCTTCAGTACAGGTGACAGGGTGTGGTGACATCGGGCTCAGGAAGCTCCTGTGGCTCTCCAGCCTCCAGGTTTCTTCCCCAGGAGAAGTCACTGCACGTCCAGGGCGCCCCTCAGTGGTCAGAGGCCGTCCCGTCTCTGTCCACACCCACCTGTCTCCACGCCCTGCTCTCAGGCCACGCCCCTCAGACTCCACCCACCACCTGCTCGTCAAGGGAGCAAGTGCTCAGCGCTGGGCCCTGGGGACAGCGATGGCCCAGGCGCCTACCCGCCTGGTAGCTGGACAGTTGTCAGGTAGCAGATGAGGGTGGGGTTGGCGGTGGGCACTGAGAGCGCCGTCCTGCAGCTCCCGTGATGGCAGCCTTCCAGAGACCCTGCAGGGGGACATCGTGTTCCTTGCTCTTTACTCCCTGAGACCAGACAGCGGGTTGCCCATCTGGGGCCCAGGTGCGCGCCGGGCAGCTCCTCGAGGTGACGCTGGCTGCTTGGATGTGGCAGAGCCCTGGGGTCAGGATTTTCCGCTGAAAACCACCTTCAGGTCCTGCTTCTGTCGGAGACAGACGCAGCCGGGGAGGGCGCACTCCCACCCGATGGCGAGCGCACCAGGAAACCTCGACTTTCCCTGGTCCCTGGGGTGCTGAGTCCTTGGGGCAGCAGGGGTGCAGGAGGGGCACCCCTGGCCCCTCAGGGAGCAGGAAGGATGGCCACCTCGGCAGGGCTTGAGAAGAGGTCCACGGGAACCTCAGCGGGTCAGGGAGGCTGAGTGGGGCCAGGCAGGACAGCCCTTGGGGGCCAGTGAGTGCGCACGGTTCCTGTCCACGGCTGGGTCTTCCAGGAACCTCCCTGGGGTGAGCGGAGACCCAGATGGGGGGACCACTGTCAGAGGGGCTGGTGGTGCAGGGGCACAGAGCTCCACCCCAGCTGGACACGCCTCCTCTGGCACACCAAGAGGGGCGCACACTGTGGACTGTCCTAACTGGACCATCTCTGTTCTGGTAGAGAGCCCGTGGAACCTCCAGACAGGTGCTCATTTCAAAGCCCGAGTTTCCTGATGTCAGGGAG
This sequence comes from Callospermophilus lateralis, assembly GCF_048772815.1. Lineage (NCBI taxonomy): Eukaryota > Metazoa > Chordata > Mammalia > Rodentia > Sciuridae > Callospermophilus > Callospermophilus lateralis. The sequence goes on from NW_027513478.1 coordinate 50,383, forward strand.
CCGTGCCAGCTAGGGGCTGCGGTGTGGGACGTATCCTCTTCCCCACTTCTGCTCTCAGTCTCCGAACACTAGGTGTGTCCCCTGTGGACAGCCTGGAGGGGGCCTTTCCTCTGCGTCAGAGCCTTGCTGGTGGCTGGATTTTTTCGCCCATTTACGTTTAGTGTTGTGAGCGGCATGGCTGACTTTCCCTGCCTTGGGCTCTGGCTTTCTGTGTGACTTGTGTCTTTGGCTGCCTCTGGTTGTAGCGTCTGGAGGCCAGAGAGCCCCAGGAGCTGGGCTGTCAGCATGTTCTCAGCCTGTGGCTCTGTCCTGGTGCTGCGATGAGCTCCCAGGATATCAAGCTGGGGCCCTTGTTTCCGTCCTGCAGCGCCCTCCGGCTGCCCCATCTGCCTCCTGGCAGAGCTCCAGCAGTTTCTCGGTAGAGACAGCTTTGTTGGGCGGTCACCAAGGGGCCTGCAGCTGAGAAATCTCTCCCCGACGCAGACCCCGGGCACCTCGTGTGGAGCCTGCTCCAAGCTCTGGGAAGCACTTCCCTCTCTGCAGCCAGCACAGGCACCTTCCTGCCGACCCGTCCTCAGGCTGCAGCCTCTGGCCGCCGGCTGCCCGCTCCCTAGAGGACCGGCCCCTTCCTCTGTACCTCAGGCCAAGCTTTCCCAGGAGAGTGTGTGGGCGGACACCAAGGTGGACACCAAGCCCGGGTGGACACCAAGCCCGTCCTGGAGGGATGGGGGAGGGGGACCACCAGGCTGAGAGGAACCCAGCCGTTGGCCAGCGGACGGCCCTGGGAAGTCCTCCTCGTCTCAGCCTTGGCCTCCCTGTTCAGCTACAAAATGGTCATAAGCCTGAGCGCCTGCGGACAGCTGAACAGAAGCCCCAGAGATGACCGTGTCCAGTGTTGGGGTCATGGAAAAGTGTTTCCTGTCATGGCTAAGGGACAAGGTGAGGGTCCTGAGGTGGGAGACGACCCGGGTGCCCGGGTGGCCCCGCTCCTTTCCCAGGATCCTCAGAGGGCAGGAGAGTCAGGGGAGGGAGCCGAGCAGAGAGCTCAGAGGGACGTGGATGCCCCGAGGCCTGGCAGGGGAAGGGCGCGGGTTCTCCCTGGGCCTCTGGCAGGGGCCCTGCCTTACTTTTGGCTCAGTGAGGCCCATTTCTGACCTGTGACCACAGAACTGAGGGACGGGGTGTTGCTTAAAGCCAGGGAGATTGTGGCCATGGGAAACTGCCCACCAAAGGGGATTCGGAGTGCTGTCCAGACCAAGCCGTCCTGAGCGTGCGGGGGCCTCTGCCTCCTGACCCTTCCTCCCGGGGCTTCCGCCCAGAGCAGGTGCACAGATGTGGGATGGAGAGACCGGGCAGCTCGGAGCAGGACGGGGGGCCCAGGCAGGTGTGGTGGGGTGGGCAGGTGCTGGAGAGGCCCACAGCTCCTCCTCAACAGAGTGGTGGGCCTACTGATGGGGCAGGTGTGGCCACTGTGGCCCCTGAGGCCAGCGAGCAGAAGGAGCGAGGCCCCATCTTGTGCCCACCAACCAGCCACCAGGACGCAGAGTGCCCAGAGCAAGGGACACCACCAGGCTGGCCGCGTGTCCTAGGCAGCGAGCCCAGGGAGCGCCAGGAGCACTCCAGCTCAGAGGGCAGACAGCTGGGAGGACTCGGAGCCAAGGGCTCAACTCACTCAGGAAACCCCAGTCCTCTGTCCTCTGCTTGTGACTGTGAGGCCGTGAGGGCTGTCTCGGGAACCTCAGAGCTCTAGAGAGGGACAAGAGGGACCACGAACAGTCCTACAGCCTGCAGCCTGTCGGGCAGATGTCCGGGCCATTGGCCTCTGGAGGAGCCAGCTCCAGGCTCTGAGGCAGAGTGGGTGCTCCAGGGGTCAGAGTGGGCGCACCCGGGAACCGGGTTCAGAGGAACTGGGGTCCAGGCCTCTGCAGGAAGCTGATGGCTGAGTGACTCAGGTCCTCGGTGGTGCTCCTTGGAGCCCCAGGAGAACATTCCTGAACTTCTCTAGCTGCTCCCACATGAAACCCTGGCCGAGCAGGTCAAAGACGCTTAGGAGCCTCGGCCAAGGGGTCTAAGGCAGACGGACACACGCCCCTGGCCTCCACTCCCACTTCCTCCAGGACCTCCAGCAGGTGCAGGGTAAGATCCCAGGCTCTGGAGCTGGGGGTCGGCAGTGGCCCTGGCCTCCTCCCCTCCCCAGCTGTCTTCCCGCTGGGAGCAGTGATTTATGAGTATAAGTGACACAGAGCGTGCGGCACCACAGCCCTTACAGACAGAGGTGCCTCAAATAGTCCAAGGTGGCAAGATGGGGCCGCCTGGGCCCTTCCACCAGGCCACCAGTGGGGAGCCATGCCTCAGAATGGCCAGCACGGGGCAGGCCCAGGGAGCAGCCGACTCCTGGGCTCCCAGGCAGTCTCTGCAGGCTCCTCTCTGTCCATGCAGCACGTCCCCACCTGAGTGACAGCACAGGGAGACACACCCGTGTGGAGCGTGACTGCAGGCGATGCAGGCTCTCCGACAGGCCTTCTCAAGGGTCCTCGGAGCCTGGGGGTGAGATCAACCTCGGGGGCCGGTGGAGTCTCCCTGGAGACCTGCTGCCCAGGCAGTGCAGACAGGACAGAGACCCCCAGAGTGTCCCGGAGCTCACCCCGGCTGGGTTCGTCCTGCCCCTGCAGGCTGAGGGAGAATGCCTCGGGCTCATTCAGTGGGTCCAGGACGGAGGCTACTGCCCTGCTGGGAGCCCACTGTCCTTCCTGGGCCCACAGAGCTCAGCGTGGGAGGGTGAGGCTGGTGGAGGGTGGCAGCCCCACCAGGTACAGAGTCCTGCTCACGGGGAGTCTGCGGGAGGCTGACTTCCAGGTAGGTTAGGCAGCTTTTCCTCTCCGTGGCCAATACCTGAAGGAACAGTTTAGGGGACTATTTATTTTGGCTCAGATTTTCAGAGGAGTCAGTAGATCCAAGGCAGAAGCATTCATGGCAGAAGGGTGTGAGGGAAGAGAGGTCAGCTCACAGCATCCAGGAAACAGAGTCAGAAGAGCCTGGGGGAGGACAGTCCCTCCCAGGGCACAGCCCCAAGGACGGCCTCCTCCACCTAGGGCCCGCCTTCCGGGAGTCCATCCAGCTGTCAGTGGGTTGGTCCACAGCTGAGGCTGGAGCCTCATGATCTGGTCTTCGCCCAGAAGCCCCACCTCTGCACCACCTGCCTTCAACACAGGAGCTTTGGGGGACATGGCAGAGCCAGACCGTACACAGGGCCACTGGCCCCAGTGGGAGTGTCACGTCAGGCTTCCTCCTGGTCAACTTGTGGCCTTTATGGTCACTGCCAAGTCACAAGAGATGCAGGCGAGGAGGCTCAGTGCTCCCCAGTGCCTCAGTGGGCAGGAATACCCTTACTGCCCCTGCCCAGCACTGGCCCAGTGGGCTCTACTGTCCCACGAGGACGCTGGGACCTGGGGAGCAGCCGAGTCCTTCCAGGACCCCTGGTCTTGCTTTTATTTCTTCACGGGCTCATTCGCTGCGATGCTGAAGATGGAGGCCAGTGTTAAGGCCATGGGGTCCCTGGGTGTTGGCAGGAAGGTGAGCTGAGGGCCGTGTGGAGCACAGGCAGAGGAGAGGCTGGCCTTGCCGTCTCCTGAGCTGGAGAGCCGGAGCTGAGCGGGTGCTCAGGCAAAATAACAGATGGCAGGCGTGACCACTGCCACCGGTCAGCAGCAGCTCACGGCCTCCCCGACACCCCCCATGCGCTCTGTGGTGGTCAAGGTCTTATGCATGGGTGTCTTGTTTCACCAACAAACGGCAACCCCTCCGGTGGACAGTACCTTGCCTTCTCCCCAGTCTCGGAGGCTGGCGGTGCCAGATGGAGAGGGCACAGGTTTTGGAGACCAGGGGAGCTCCCGGGTGGAGCTCTGGAGCCGGGGTGAGGCTGCACACGATGGGGCACAGGGATGGCGCACTCTCCGGCCCCATAGACCCCTGTTCGTCAGCGGGGGCACAGTGGCCGTGCGAAGTTGGGCTTCCAGATGCCTCCAGCTCGGGTCTCTGGACGCAGGAGCTCCTGACCAGGTGAGCAGAGCCCACGGGCAGCACGGTGTGTCCGCAGTGCGCAGTCCATGTCTAGTGAATAAATTAGCAGCAGAATGTGTGTGTTTTTAATAAGGGAGAAACTGGCAGAAGAAAATTTTTGTTTCTTTCATAATTTCACACCCAGGATCCCCAGGCTTGAGGGACCTCTAACAAAACTTCATGGCCCAGCGGATCAAAGGCATTTAAGAGCCTCCCAGCCAGGGTGTCTTAGCCAGATGGACACAGCCTCTGGCCTCCACACCCAGCGCCTCCGGGGACCTCAGTAGGTGCAGGGTGAGATCAAAGCAGCTGGAAACGGGGGACTCAAGGCACAGGAAGGGGACTGGCGGGGCCAGGGGCCCACGATTCCTCGCCTGCCCCGACCCCTCACAGCTTCAGGTAAGAGAGCTAGCGGGTTCCCTGCTGGAGCCACCTCAGTGACACTACCTTGGTGACTCCCATGAGTCTACTGTGTACTAGCTACCTCCCGAATGCCACTGGTCCTTATTCTCCACCATCCTAGCCATGCCTCAGGCAGGTTCAATGACATCTTGTGAGAAAGGTCTGGGCAAGATCTCCAGTCAGGTGAACATTACTGCTGTTACTGCCTTTGATGGCGAAGAGGATGATGATGAAGGTGTTGATGGTGCTAATGGTGAAGGCGGGATGGGGTGATGGTGACTATGGCAGTGGTGACGAGCAAGTGCTGCTGATGATGTTAATGGTGATGAGGTTGACGGGGTGAAGGTGATGATGGTGATGGAGATGATGGTGATGAGGATGGTGGTGATGATGATTATGATGGAAGTGATGGTGATGGTAATGATGAAGGTGATGATGATTGTCATGATGATGTTGGTGATAATGGTGATGATGATGATGATGATGATGGTGATGATGGTGGTGATGATGGTGATACACATGATGGTGGTAATGATGGTGGTGATGGTGGTGATGATGATGGTGATGATGGTGATGATGGTGGTGATGATGATGGTGATGATGGTGGTGATGATGACCATGGTAATGATGGTGGTGATGATGGTGGTGATGATGGCCATGGTGATGATGGTGGTGATGATTGGTGGTGATGATGGTGGTGATGGTGGTGATGATGGTGATGATGATGACCATGGTAATGATGGTGGTGATGATGACTATGGTGATGATGGTGGTGATGATGATCATGGTGATGATGGTGATGATGGTGGTGATGATGACCATGGTGATGATGGTGATGATGGTGATGATGATGATGATGATGATGATGATGATGATGGTGGTGATGATGGTGATACACATGATGGTGGTGATGATGGTGGTGATGGTGGTGATGATGATGGTGATGATGGTGATGATGGTGGTGATGATGATGAAGGTGATGATGGTGATGATGGTGGTGATGATGATGATGGTGATGATGGTGGTGATGATGATCATGGTGATGATGGTGATGATGGTGGTGATGATGACCATGGTAATGATGGTGGTGATGATGGTGGTGATGATGACCATGGTAATGATGATGGTGATGATGGTGGTGATGATGACCATGGTAATGATGGTGGTGATGATGATGGTGATGATGACCATGGTGATGATGGTGGTGATGATGGTGGTGATGATGGTGATGATGGTGATAATGATGACCATGGTAATGATGGTGGTGATGATGACTATGGTGATGATGGTGATGATGATGACCATGGTAATGATGGTGGTGATGATGATGGTGATGATGGTGGTGGTGATGGTGGTGATGATGGTGGTGATGGTGGTGATGATGGTGATGATGATTGCCGCAGTCTCTGGCTGGGCACAAATCACGAGTCTCCACACAGCTTGTAGATTCAAACAGCAATTCTTTATTCCCGAACTCACACCGGCCGTCTACAAACACGTTCTGGGGGAATCCACGTTCTCTGCCCAAATCCACTCTCTCCCAAATCCACTCTCTGCCCAAATCCACTCTCTGCCCAAATCCACTCCGCATGGGCTTCTGTCTCCCAAAATATACTGTCTGACCCTAAGAACTCAAGAGGAACTCAGCAGCAGGATACGCCCTATTCTAAAGGGGGAACACCCTAATCTCCTATTATGCTAAACCGCCCTATTCTAAAGGGGGAACACCCTACTCTCCTATTATGCTAAACTGCCCTATTCTAAAGGGGGAACACCCTACTCTCCTATTATGCTAAACTGCCCTAGTCCTTGAGCAAGGTCACCTTTCAGAAGTCCTTCCACAGACAGCATGGAAGTAAGCTGGCAAGGAGATTGTCATACCTACTTGGCTGATGGCTCCCAGCAGATGATGACCATGGTAATGATGGTGGTGATGATGATGGTGGTGATGATGGTGGTGATGATGACCATGGTGATGATGGTGATGATGGCGGTGATGATGACCATGGTGATGATGGTGGTGATGATGGTGGTGATGATGGTGGTGATGGTGGTGATGATGGTGATGATGATGACCATGGTAATGATGGTGGTGATGATGACCATGGTGATGATGGTGGTGATGATGACCATGGTGATGATGGTGGTGATGATGACCATGGTGATGATGGTGGTGATGATGATGGTGGTGATGATGGTGGTGATGGTGGTAATGATGGTGGTGATGATGGTGGTGATGATGGTGGTGATGATGGTGATGATGGTGATGATGATGACCATGGTGATGATGGTGGTGATGATGACCATGATGATGATGGTGGTGATGATGATGGTGGTGATGATGGTGGTGATGATGGTGATGATGATGACCATGGTAATGATGGTGGTGATGATGACCATGGTGATGATGGTGGTGATGATGACCATGGTGATGATGGTGGTGATGATGATCATGGTGATGATGGTGGTGATGGTGGTGATGATGGTGATGATGGTGATGATGACAATAATACCAGGATCCTATAACATGGACAGTAGAAAATCTCCTTGAGGAAACAAGAGACCAGTAGGCGCCACACAGAAAGATTTGAACACGTCTCAAGACTCCCAGAATAACAGGCTCCTGTTTCTACATTTGCAAGACCCCGTAAAGGTCGAATTCCACTGTGATCAAGTTAAAATCACTTTCAGTTGTTACAGGGTGTTGAGAGGGCACCTGGGTTCCTCCCGCTGGGTCCAGATGCATTTGAGGACTCTTCCCTCCACGGCCAAGCCCCTAGACGTCTGGCTTCCCTGTGGGAAGAGGTCCTTCCCAGAGTCCAGCTGTGCTGGAGCAGGAGGGAGGTGCCCAGTGGGTCACAGCTCCTCGACCTGACCTGGCAATGACCCGACACCCATTGGCTTGTCCTGGATCCTGGTGGTTTATCTTCTGCGGCTAAAAGCATGAATATTTGCATGGGATAGGGCTTTATAAGATATGTAAACATTTATTTAGAGAAATGAAAATGGCAACATAGAAAACAGCTGCTTCCTGACTTCACAACGCCCTCACCGCGCCTCTGGCAGGATAATTGTGCCTGGACAAGTTTCGAAGCTCCCGTCAAGTGCGTCCATGAAAAACGCCATTTTAAAAGATGTTGTTATGCAGCAATGAAATTCCTGCTCCAGGCTAAAGCTCCATGGATCAAGGTGCCAGCCAGGAGTGAACAGTGTGATGGCCTTTCAATTAATGTCTCCAGGTCCAGGTTGTAAACAGATCGACATTCGAGGAGGTGTTCTCAGAACCGCACGTGTATCTGCCTCTAGAGCCGAGGAAGTGTGCACATCCGCCCCCCTGGAGGCCACCTGGGTGTCAGCACACGGCAGCCCTCCCAGCTTTGCCACCGTCTGCCCCTGCCCCTCAGTGAGGCTCGCCTGGATGCCTTCAGCCTACTTGGTGTGAAGATGGGTCCAGCTGTGAATGTAGCCCGGATCAGTCTACTGCGTGCTGCTGTAAGAGCACGCCTGAGTCTGGGAAGTCTATGAAGAACAAGAATTTGCTCCTCACAGTCCTGGGGCTGTAGGTCCAAGGTCAAGGTGTGGCGGGTTTGGAGTCTGGGGGCCTGGGATCTGTTCCAGGACGGTTCCTGCTGCTGGGTCCTCTAGCCGGGGAAGCACCCTGTCCCTGCAGGTGGAACGCGGAGGGGGAGAGGGTCAGAGGGGCGCTGCTCTTCAAGCCTCTTTTGTGAAGGAGGCGCCCTCAGGGCCTCCTCCTGGTTACAGGCCTCCCTCCCCAACGCCCGTCTGAAGGCCGCTGAGCTTGGCATGTGGTTTGGAGGGGGCACTCTCAGGGCCGTCAGCGGGGCTTCACATGATGGCTCACGGCTGGACTTGGTGGGCCCCCGTCCGACCCTGTGGCCCTCTCTGACGGGGAGCCTGGGCTCGGGCGGGCTGCCCACGCCCAGTGCCGGGCCGGGAGCAGAGACGTGCCCAGCAGCTCTGCCACCCTCTGATCCTGGGTCCACGCGGCCCTCTGCTCCTGCTGGTCCTGGCCGCCGTCTGCACACGGAGCATTCCTGGTGCCACAGGGGGCAGGCGCTGAGCTGTGCCAGGTCTGTGTACCTGGGCGTGGCTGGGCCGTGACGCCCCCTTGGTCCTCATGGCCGACGGCGCCTCTCACCAGCAGAGCCTTGGCGTGGGCACCTGGAGGCCTGCCTCAGTCCACCTTCATGCCAGCTCGGCAGAGCGGTGCTCCGTCCTGCACCAGGCTGACCTCGAGGCCCCTGGACCCGTCTCGAGGGCAGCAGAAGCTGGCCCTGGAGATCCCCTTCCTCAGGGAACACCGTGTGGACCCTGTGTGTCCCCGCACGCCCCCTTCCCACCCAGGAGACTGACCTCCCGAGGCCAGGGCTGGGAGGCCGCCAGCCCTGTTCGGAGCCTGGAGGCTGCGGTTCAGAGTGGGAGAGAGGTCAACTCAGCCGCAGAGCTTCTTCTTCCTCTGAGAGAAACATGCCTCGTCTGTGAGATGAGGCTCCTGGGGTTGGCCTCGTGTGTTGGCCTCGTGTGTTTACTTTGCTTCTTCAGTTCTCAGAGTCGGGCCATCTCCCTTCTGTGGATGATGCCGCTGAGCCTCCCTCGGCACGTGGAGATGTGTGTCGCCTCCTTGGGGGTGGACCCAGACCGCAGGGAGCGACCACAGGTGGGTGTGGACCTGCCTGGCCGGCAAAGGTCAGCCCAGAGGGTGGGTGTGTGGGGAACCAAGAAGAGCCCTGAGCAGTGGCCGCCCCCTCACAGCCTCAGCCCTGGCCTTGGCTACTCAGATGACCAGGGAGGATGATGCTAGAGGAGGACTGGGCACCTGGCCACGTGAGCACAAGGGCTGAAAGGGAGGACGGGTCTCGCTGTGGTCAGGTTACGCATACGCTGTCCAAAGGCAGATTCAGGGAAGACAGACTGCTGTGACCTCTGAAGCCACCCAATGGTGACCACCAGTGACCACCAGCAGCCAAGTGGAGTCGGATGATGCTGAAGACCCAGTCCCTCAGTTGCAGTCGCCACACGCCACGTGCTGGTTCGCTGTCAGGTGGCTGCGTTGAAAGACACGTTGTCGGTTCATTGAAGAGAGATGCTCTAAGAGAGAACTGAAGACACAGAGAGCCCAGCTGCAGGGTGACTTAGGAGGTGTGTGGGGTGGGGAATGTGCTCGGCCAACCCGAGAGAGCCAGGAAAAACGGTCAACAACCGCACAAGCAAGTAAATACCAGCAATGGGCTTAAAAGCAGCCGTACAGGGAGCACCCCTCCAGGGAGCACCCCTCCAGGTAACACCCCTCCAGGTAAGTGGCCTGACCCCTGCACGGGAGGCCGAGATCGTCAGACTGCAGGACAGACAGGGCCCAGTGGTGTGGCGTCCTCAGAAGAAGCCCTTTAACCCAGACCACACCACCAGCAGCAAGTCCAGCGGGGCCGAGGTGTGTCGCGCCTGCACCCATCAAGCTGGGAAGCCGTTGCTCCCCACGGATGCCAAGGCAGCCTGGGGGCCAGGGGCGTCCAGGGTGGAGAGTGACATTTCACAACGCCAAGACGGGGCTCCAGTGTGCACCCACAGCACTACAGCAAGGAAGAGGTGATCTGCGGTAGTGGCTGGAGAATGCGGGACCCTCTTCAGGAACTGGTAGGTCACCCTGAGACCAAGCACCCGTAGGAATGCCCCAAGCCTGAGCACCAGGTCCACCTACTGACGTGACCGTGGCAGGAGGGTGGGGTCACGGGACACACACGGAGACCGACCACCCGATGGACAGAAACAGACAAAGTACAGTGGCGGCAATAAGTTACTAGGAAACCACCGAGCGTCTGTGGATTAATAAACACACGTCTAAATAAGCGTGGACCGAGGAAGAACCAGAAAATAGTTAACTCTTTTTGGAGTTCTGAATAATATCCAAATCACAACATATCAATGCACGCAGAAGGCAGGTAGAAAGGTGCCTGGGGGACTTTCCTGCTCGGAACAGCTGCTTGAGGTGAGGAGAGAAGTGGGGAGGGGAGGGGAGAGGAGGGGAGGGGAGGGGAGGGGAGGAGAGGGCAAGGGAGGGGAGGGGAGGGGATGTGACCGAGGGAAGGGAGGAGAGGGCACAGGTGGGAAGGGGATGGGAGGGGAGGGGAGAGAGGAGAAGGGAGGGCAGGAGAGGGAAGGGGAGGGGAGGGGAGGGCAAGGGAGGGAAGGGGAGGGGATGTGACTGAGGGAAGGGAGGAGAGGGCACAGGTGGGAAGGGGAGGGGAGGAGAGGGCAGGAGAGGGGAGCGCAGGGGAGGGGATCGCAGGGGAGGGGAGGGAGGGGAATGGAAGGGAGGGGAGGGGAGGGGAGAGGAGGGGAGGGGAGGGCTGTGGAGGGGAGGGGAAGGGAGGGTTGGGTACAGGAGGGCTGTGGAGGGGAGGGTAGGAGAGGAGAGGGGACAGGTGGGAAGGGGAGGGGAGGAGAGGGCAGGAGAGGGGAGCGCAGGGGAGGGGAGCGCAGGGAAGGGGAGGGAGGGCAGGAGCATGAGGAAGCAGCCCTTCCTTTACAAAGGGCTGGGCATAGTACAGGGTCCTGGGGAGACTGATCAAGGGGAAAGAAGCGAGAACAATTCCAACAACAAGAACGGGGCGGTGAGGGACGCAGGAGCAGGTCTCCTGGTGGACTTCACAGCCCAGCGCAGTGGACAGGTTCTTTGAAAAGCAGATTACCAAAACTCTCCTGAGACAGAGCCAGGAAGTGTAAATAGTCTGTGTCAAAGGAAGAAACTGAACTCGCAGCGACCAAACCGAGAGCTCTCGTGGAGAGAAGCGCGACGCTTTCACTTGTCACGGTGATAATCCAGGAGAAGCTCTCCCCGTCCAGAAGGAAGGCCTTTGAGGGGCCCAGGGGCTTCCCGCCCTTCCTGCTTCAGACAGAGAGGTAGACTAGGGACCAGGTGAAGGGCCAGACAATTGCCAGTGTTGCTTGCTTTGTGAAACGGCCACCCCAGACTGGACGTTTTCTCCAACAGACAACCTCACGCTGTGGACGCCAGGTACCCGCCCTGCTGTGTTCTCCCTGGGCCTGGCTCCTGGGCAGCCCCGCTGCCCTGTGCCTCTGTGTCATGGGTCCTTTGTCTCTCGGATCAGCCCCAGGCCATCCACTGGGAGAAGACGGCAGCTCCTGCCCCCTGCAGGCTTACAGAGGGCGGCGGTCAGTGCAGAGCTGGGCCCGGCTGGACATGGTCGGGGTTTCTGCCTCTGCCTCAGGCTCCGTCTCCTCTGTGCCTGGGCTGTCACCGAGGCCAGCTGGCAGAGACCCAGGCTCACCCAGGCCTCGTGGGGAGTGGCAGAGGCTCTGTCCAGGCGGCCCCAGCACCAGCAGCTCAGTAGCTGGAAGCAGCTGACAGAGGACAGCTGGGAGGATGCAAGGCCTGCAGGGGACGCCCCCGAGGCTGCCCGAGTGTCCAGCTGGCCCACAGAGCCTGTCAGCCTAGCACAGTCCCTCCTCCTCCAACCCCGGGCTCACTGGCTTTCCAGGGACCCACGTGGCCAGGGGGCTTCTCCTAGATGCTCTTGGGCCTGGCACACTGGCCATGCCAGGTGGGGCTGTGTCCATCTCCATCCGGTTTCCAACAATCACTTTGACTTTCCCAGATGAGGATGGTCCCTTGGGTCACAGGGCATACAGCTGCCAGGGTCCTGGACTCTGCTAGTGGCCCTGTCCTCAGTCCCCAGCCTCCCTTGCTGTGGGGTACGAGCACTGTCCCCCAGACTGGGGACCGGGAGGAAAGAGATGAGAGGCCCCAGGGCCTAATGAGCCTGGAGCCACAAGACTCAGGGCAGCTGGAGCTGGTGTGCTGCCCGCTGCACCGGAGATCCCTCGGCTCTGAGCCTGCCCCACACCAGCCAAAGCCACTCGTTAAACCCACCTGAGAATTCTGTTAAGGGACTTGTGCTGTGCCCACGTTGTCACTGGACAGAGCTGCAGAGGACCTGGTGTTCCCCAGATGCCCAGCCTCATGGCTCATCTGCACCTGACCTTTCTCTCTCATGAGTAGCAGCCTAAACGAGGGAGGCCATGGTGAGGGCCTGGGCTCGGGGCACAGGCAGCCCAGGAAGAGCCCATGCTCACGTGACCTGCGTGCCCAAGCCATTGTGCCCAGGAGATTTGCCCAAACCAACAGCCCCTCATGTCTGCCTGATGTGGCGGGGCACGTGGAAACGGTCCTGCCTTGTGCAACCGGGGCCAGGGCTCCTGGGGTCAGCATGCACTCCAGGAAGGGCTAGAGCGCAGGCTGAGGCCCGCCCCCAGGGGCACCTTGGCAGTGTGGGTGCCAGAGGCTCCCTGAGAGAGGAGGTGCCTCAGGGTAGGGGTGACCTCAAGGCAGAGGGGACCTCAGGGTGCAGGTGACCTCAGACAGAGGGGACCTCAGGGTACAGGTGACCTCAGAGCAGAGGGGACCTCAGAGCAGAGGGGACCTCAGAGGAGAGGGGACCTCAGAGCAGAGGGGACCTCAGAGCAGAGGGGACCACAGAGCAGAGGGGACCTCAGAGCAGAGGGGACCTCAGAGGAGAGGGGACCTCAGAGCAGAGGGGACCTCAGAGCAGAGGGGACCACAGAGCAGAGGGGACCTCAGAGCAGAGGGGACCTCAGAGCAGAGGAGACCTCAGGGTACAGGGGACCTCAGAGCAGAGGAGACCTCAGAGCAGAGGAGACCTCAGAGCAGAGGAGACCTCAGGGTACAGGGGACCTCAGAGCAGAGGGGACCTCAGAGCAGAGGGGACCTCAGAGCAGAGGAGACCTCAGGGTACAGGTGACCTCAGAGCAGAGGGGACCTCAGAGCAGAGGGGACCTCAGAGCAGAGGGGACCTCAGAGCAGAGGGGACCTCAGAGCAGAGGAGACCTCAGGGTACAGGTGACCTCAGAGCAGAGGGGACCTCAGAGCAGAGGGGACCTCAGGGTACACGTGACTTCAGAGCAGAGGGGACCTCAGGGTACAGGGGACCTCAGAGCAGAGGGGACCACAGAGCAGAGGGGACCTCAGAGCAGAGGGGACCTCAGGGTGCAGGTGACCTCAGAGCAGAGGGGACCTCAGACAGAGGGGACATCAGAGCAGAGGGGACCTCAGGGTACAGGTGACCTCAGAGCAGAGGGGACCTCAGGGTACAGGGGACCTCAGAGCAGAGGAGACCTCAGAGCAGAGGGGACCTCAGAGCAGAGGAGACCTCAGGGTACAGGTGACCTCAGAGCAGAGGGGACCTCAGAGCAGAGGGGACCTCAGAGCAGAGGAGACCTCAGGGTACAGGTGACCTCAGAGCAGAGGGGACCTCAGAGCAGAGGGGACCTCAGGGTACACGTGACTTCAGAGCAGAGGGGACCTCAGGGTACAGGGGACCTCAGAGCAGAGGGGACCACAGAGCAGAGGGGACCTCAGAGCAGAGGGGACCTCAGGGTGCAGGTGACCTCAGAGCAGAGGGGACCTCAGACAGAGGGGACATCAGAGCAGAGGGGACCTCAGGGTACAGGTGACCTCAGAGCAGAGGGGACCTCAGGGTACAGGGGACCTCAGAGCAGAGGGGACCACAGAGCAGAGGGGACCTCAGAGCAGAGGGGACCTCAGGGTACAGGTGACCTCAGACAGAGGGGACCTCAGGGTACAGGTGACCTCAGAGCAGAGGGGACCTCAGGGTACAGGTGACCTCAGAGCAGAGGGGACCTCAGAGCAGAGGGGACCTCAGAGGAGAGGGGACCTCAGAGCAGAGGGGACCTCAGAGCAGAGGGGACCACAGAGCAGAGGGGACCTCAGAGCAGAGGGGACCTCAGAGGAGAGGGGACCTCAGAGCAGAGGAGACCTCAGAGCAGAGGAGACCTCAGGGTACAGGTGACCTCAGAGCAGAGGGGACCTCAGAGCAGAGGAGACCTCAGGGTACAGGTGACCTCAGAGCAGAGGGGACCTCAGAGCAGAGGAGACCTCAGGGTACAGGTGACCTCAGAGCAGAGGGGACCTCAGGGTACAGGTGGCCTCAGAGCAGAGGGGACCTCAGGGTACAGGTGACCTCAGAGCAGAGGGGACCTCAGAGCAGAGGGGACCTCAGAGCAGAGGAGACTTCAGAGCAGAGGAGACCTCAGGGTACAGGTGACCTCAGAGCAGAGGGGACCTCAGAGCAGAGGGGACCTCAGAGGAGAGGGGACCTCAGAGCAGAGGGGACTTCAGAGCAGAGGGGACCACAGAGCAGAGGGGACCTCAGAGCAGAGGGGACCTCAGAGGAGAGGGGACCTCAGAGCAGAGGGGACCTCAGAGCAGAGGGGACCACAGAGCAGAGGGGACCTCAGAGCAGAGGGGACCTCAGAGCAGAGGAGACCTCAGAGCAGAGGAGACCTCAGAGCAGAGGAGACCTCAGAGGAGAGGGGACCTCAGAGCAGAGGGGACTTCAGAGCAGAGGGGACCACAGAGCAGAGGGGACCTCAGAGCAGAGGGGACCTCAGAGGAGAGGGGACCTCAGAGCAGAGGGGACTTCAGAGCAGAGGGGACCACAGAGCAGAGGGGACCTCAGGGTACAGGGGACCTCAGAGCAGAGGAGACCTCAGAGCAGAGGAGACCTCAGAGGAGAGGGGACCTCAGAGCAGAGGGGACTTCAGAGCAGAGGGGACCACAGAGCAGAGGGGACCTCAGAGCAGAGGGGACCTCAGAGGAGAGGGGACCTCAGAGCAGAGGGGACTTCAGAGCAGAGGGGACCACAGAGCAGAGGGGACCTCAGAGCAGAGGGGACCTCAGAGCAGAGGAGACCTCAGAGCAGAGGAGACCTCAGAGCAGAGGAGACCTCAGGGTACAGGGGACCTCAGAGCAGAGGAGACCTCAGAGCAGAGGAGACCTCAGAGCAGAGGAGACCTCAGGGTACAGGTGACCTCAGAGCAGAGGGGACCTCAGAGCAGAGGGGACCTCAGAGCAGAGGAGACCTCAGGGTACAGGTGACCTCAGAGCAGAGGGGACCTCAGAGCAGAGGGGACCTCAGGGTACACGTGACTTCAGAGCAGAGGGGACCTCAGGGTACAGGGGACCTCAGAGCAGAGGGGACCACAGAGCAGAGGGGACCTCAGAGCAGAGGGGACCTCAGGGTGCAGGTGACCTCAGAGCAGAGGGGACCTCAGACAGAGGGGACATCAGAGCAGAGGGGACCTCAGGGTACAGGTGACCTCAGAGCAGAGGGGACCTCAGGGTACAGGGGACCTCAGAGCAGAGGGGACCACAGAGCAGAGGGGACCTCAGAGCAGAGGGGACCTCAGAGCAGAGGGGACCTCAGGGTACAGGTGACCTCAGACAGAGGGGACCTCAGGGTACAGGTGACCTCAGAGCAGAGGGGACCTCAGAGCAGAGGGGACCTCAGAGCAGAGGGGACCTCAGAGCAGAGGGGACCTCAGGGTACAGGTGACCTCAGAGCAGAGGGGACCTCAGAGCAGAGGGGACCTCAGACAGAGGGGACATCAGAGCAGAGGGGACCTCAGGGTACAGGTGACCTCAGAGCAGAGGGGACCTCAGACAGAGGGGACATCAGAGCAGAGGGGACCTCAGGGTACAGGTGACCTCAGAGCAGAGGGGACCTCAGGGTACAGGGGACCTCAGAGCAGAGGGGACCACAGAGCAGAGGGGACCTCAGAGCAGAGGGGACCTCAGAGCAGAGGGGACCTCAGGGTACAGGTGACCTCAGAGCAGAGGGGACCTCAGAGCAGAGGGGACCTCAGAGCAGAGGGGACCTCAGAGCAGAGGGGACCTCAGACAGAGGGGACCTCAGGTTACACGTGACCTCAGAGCAGAGGACACCTCAGGTTACACGTTACTTCAGAGCAGAGGGTCCTCAGGGTACAGGGGACCTCAGAGCAGAGGGGACCTCAGAGCAGAGGGGACCTCAGAGCAGAGGGGACCACAGAGCAGAGGGGACCTCAGAGCAGAGGGGACCTCAGGGTACAGGTGACCTCAGAGCAGTGGGGACCTCAGGGTACAGGGGACCTCAGAGCAGAGGGGACCTCAGGGTGCAGGTGACCTCAGAGCAGAGGGGACCTCAGAGCAGAGGAGACCTCAGAGCAGAGGGGACCTCAGAGCAGAGGGGACCTCAGAGCAGAGGGGACCTCAGGGTGCAGGTGACCTCAGAGCAGAGGGGACCTCAGAGCAGAGGGGACCTCAGAGCAGAGGGGACCTCAGAGCAGAGGGGACCTCAGGGTACAGGTGACCTCAGAGCAGAGGGGACCTCAGAGCAGAGGGGACATCAGAGCAGAGGGGACCTCAGGGTGCAGGTGACCTCAGAGCAGAGGGGACCTCAGAGCAGAGGGGACATCAGAGCAGAGGGGACCTCAGACAGAGGGGACCTCAGGGTACAGGGGACCTCAGACAGAGGGGACCTCAGGGTACAGGTGACCTCAGAGCAGAGGGTCCTCAGGGTACAGGGGACCTCAGAGCAGAGGGGACCTCAGAGCAGAGGGGACCTCAGGGTACAGGGGACCTCAGACAGAGGGGACCTCAGAGCAGAGGTGACCTCAGAGCAGAGGGGACCTCAGAGCAGAGGGGACCTCAGGGTACAGGCGACCTCAGAGCAGAGGGGACCTCAGGGTACAGGGGACCTCAGAGCAGAGGGGACCTCAGGGTACAGGGGACCTCAGAGCAGAGGGGACCTCTGGGTACAGGTGACCTCAGAGCAGAGGGGACCTCAGGGTACAGGGGACCTCAGAGCAGAGGGGACCTCAGAGCAGAGGGGACCTCAGGGTACAGGTGACTTCAGAGCAGAGGTGACCTCAGAGCGGAGGTGTCCTCAGCAGTGGTGCCCTGGGAGCAGTGGTGTCCTTGAGCAGAGGTGTGTGATTCTGTGGTCACCTTCTTGCACTCTGCCTAGGGCAGTACCAGCTCCCTGCCCCCAGGCCCAGTGGTGAAGGTCAGTGAAGCGTCCCCGTGTCTTGCACCTGTGGTACCTTGCCACGCCGTGCAGGTAGGGCCACACCTGGGTCCTCTGGTGTCCCAGAGCCTTCCTCTGGTCTCCTGCTTGATCCTGTCCCAGGAAGGAGTGGCCCACAGAGGACCCTGAGGGACTGCCCCCACACACTGTTGTGTATCTGGGGGATGAGGCCAGGGTGTCATTAAGGGGCTCTTCCTTCTGTCCAGGATGATCTCAGGCACCTTATAATTTATTCCCTAGTAATTAGTAAATTACAAAGTTCAAATACTCAGAAACATACTTACAGAAAGCGAAGCCCCTGATATTTCTAGTCCACATGGGCTCTGGAATTAGAGGGAAGATGGCTTCGGTGGTTTATTATAGGGGGGCATCAAAAGCAGGGATAAGGTTTTAAGGGCGGAGTCTTGCTTCATGATGTCTTTCAATCAGCAGGTTGATGGACATCTTGGCAGGTCACACCCATCTCAGGTGCTGTGTGGGCCACAGCAGAGCAGATAGAGATTCACGCTGTCCCTGGGCAACTGGCCAGAGGAAATGTCCACTGGTCATTCCCAGACACCAGATGCCTCTATCCAGGAGGTGACCCACATGCAATCCCCGGACAGCTCCTGACAGTTGGGTACTGTCCTTGTCCTTTGATCTGCTCTGTGGCAGGCAGGGTCTCACCACTAATTACTCTGTGACGTTCCCGCCTCCTCCTGGACTGGACACAGGTGGGGCAAGTGCCCTGGAGGCACAGGCAGGTGCCCTCCTTCATGCAGAGGAGAGGCCTGCGCACGAAGCAAGTCAGGTGGACAGGGTCAGAAGGGGTCAGCTTTCCTTGCTCTGACGGAGCCAAGAGGCTTGTCCCTCGTGTGTCAGGAAGGAAGGCTGTGTTAAACACAGGCTTGGCCACGTGACACAGAACACGTGTCGGTGAGTGCTGCCAACTGCCTGGGCCCCATGGGTCCTTGAAGGCAGTTATTCCCCAGCTGCTGGCAGGGGTGCTGACCTCCCTGGCCCAGGCTCCATGTCCCTGCAGGAGGCTGGACGTCCAGGTGCACAGATGCTCTGTGCAGAGACCGGAGGCAAAGTCACACGCTCCTGGCCTGCACCCGTGGATGTGGGGTCCACAGGCCAGCTCATTCCCTGGACCAGGGCGAATGCTGGGGTCTGTCCACAGGGATTCAGGGGAGCACCATCCCTAGGCACAACTACCCCACCGGCCTTCTAATAGGCGCAGGGTCAGCGATCACTCTCTGTGTCGGGGATGGAAGCAGGGGACACAGAGGCCCTCCTCTACATAGGGCCGCAGTCCTCCTTTCCCCTACGCAAGGCTGTCCCCACCCTAACCAGCTCCCCTCCCCTCAACCCTGCGAGGAGAAGGCGGTCCCTCGCAGCCTGATGTCCCCCGCAGCCTGATGTCCCCCGCACAGCCCGACAGCCCACAGGGCCTGGCTGCAGGGAGGGGCTGGGGCCGGTGGGCCTCATGCTGGGGCAGAGGGCCTCCCTGCTCACCCCGGGGGCTGCGCACAGGGCCGCCCTACTCCCTGGATGTCCTGTCCCAGGAGGTGAGGAGGAGGGAGCAGGCCCTTCAGGTGGCCTTGACCACCACCACCCGACTGTGACTGTCCTTAGTAGTCTCCCTGCAGGGACAAATGGCGGTGGCCTGTGTCCTCCAGGGGTGTGGGAAGACAGAGGTGATGAGGTGACAGTCAAACAGCTCAGCAGGGTGTCATTGGAACCCTGTAGGGGTCGCCCTCCCCAGTCCCCAAGATGACGGAGCCTCTGTCAGTGTCCCGTCTGTGGATCTGGCCTGTTTGTGGGAGGAGGAGGCAGCGGCCGGGGTCTGCAGGTGGCCGAGCACTGGCGGCATCAGGGACAGGACCGTGGGGCCTGGGAGAGGCCGAGGACCTCAGCCCTGCCGCCTCCAGCCCTTCACCTCCCCAGGGGCTGGCCTCCTCAGGGCAGCGAGGGCCGCCGCACTCAGATGGCTCCTGGGCACCCCCCGAGTGCCAGGCACTGGTGGCTCCTGCACAGCAGGTCAGTATGGAGACCAGAGGTTCTGGCCCTCCTGGAGAGACAGACTGGCAGGGGACGGGGATGAGCAGCCTGGTGCGGCCACCAGAAGGGACGCAGGCAGGGACACAGAGCAAGAGAGGGCAGCAGGGTCTGGAGGTGGAGCAGAGGAAGGGCGGGGGTTAGATGGGCAGTGGGTCAGGCTTCGTGGAGGGGCAAGTGTGACCCTGTCTGTGGACCTCATTCCTCGAGTTTCTGAGCTGCGCCCCCAGGAAGGGGTGGCTGGGGCTCTGCTCAGAGCCAGACCTGGAACCCGCCAGGCACTGCCCACATGGTCAACGACAGGCGTCTGGTGTCAGGGGTCTGGGGTCTGGCTCTGCCACCTCCTTCTCTTGTTGACCTCCCTTCTGCGCCCAGGGTCCCTGGCATTCCATGTCCACCTGCGTCCTGGATGGACCCAGGCAGCTCTGGGACAGGTGCCCATAGCACAGATGCAGACCGAGGTGCCACAGCCCAGGCCTTGGAGTGGAGTTCAGCCCACCCCGAGGCCACCTCCTGGCAGTGGGTGGGGCGTGGACCCTGCTGTGCTCCTAAGTCTGCTGGACAGGGAGCACGTGGCTTCCTGCGGAGAGGGAAGGAGCCGCCGCTGAGGGAGGACAGCGTGGGCTCCGGCTGCCTCTGCTATTGCTGTGCGCTGGGTCTGCTTCCTCCAGAGCAGGAGACCCCAGGCGTCCTGGGGGGGGGCCACGGCGCCCACTGCCAGGTACCTTGCCCCAGGCCCCTGTCCTGGCTGCTCACTGTTCAATCCTGCCCACGAGGCCGGTGGAGCCCAGGTCACGGCGTTCCTCAGGACGTGAGCTGGTGACCCAGAGGAGGGCTGGGGAAGCCACTCTTGAGCATCCCCTTGGCCCCTCGCCAAGTAGGGTCAGAGAGGACCACAATGCAAGGGGACCAGGCAGGCCTTCGCTGTCCACGCTGTCCCTTCTCACTGTGGGGAGGGGCAGACGCTGGAGATGCTGGGCGTCAGGGCAGGGCTGGGCCTGTGGGGCGGCTCCTCCTCCCAGAGGCCAGGTGGCCTCCTCCAGCTGATGAGAGGCCCGGTGACTGCCCCGCAGACCCAGAGCCTTCCTCAGGCTGGGGCTGGGCAGACCACGGCTCAGGGTTTTATTTTGGCCACATCAGACTTTCTGACAGACAGACAGGAACACAACTGACAGATTCAAACGGCCAATGGACTGCACCTTCCACCTGGCCCGGTGAACAGGAAGGGAGTCAGAGGGGACGGAGGGCCGAGGGGTGTCTGAAAGGGGCCCAGGGGTCCAGGTGACCTGCTCCGTCTTCCCCGGTGGCTCATGGGAGCCAACATTAGGACGGGGTGAGGTAGGTTCCAGGGATGGCGGCAATCCTAGGCCACAGTGGAACACGGCTAGCCAGGGTGCCTGGAGAGCTCCGCACGCCCCAATTCCACCGTGAAGGGTCACCTTGGGGGCTCTGTGGCAGTGTGTGCCAGGGTTGGCTGGAGCAGCTGGGACAGGCTCGGATTTGCTCTGCGGGAAGGAGAGCGACAGGGAGGCCACGGTGGCCTGGGTTTGTCCCTGAGTGGCCCGCGTTGGACTCAACCTCCCGGCGCAGCCGAGTGGGGTCAAGTGTCATTAGAACGTTGGGCCCTGGTCCAGGAGGAAGGACACCAGAGCCCCTGCACAGAGAAAAGGCCAAGGGAGGACACCCGGAGGAGCAGGTGTCGGCAAGCCCGGGAGCTTGGCCTCTGGAGGAGCACCTGACCTTGGCCGTCCTGGGAGAGGCCAGTCCTGGGCCCCTGCGGTTCACCCACCACTCACATGCGCCCGGCCGTGTTCGGAAGACCCTGCCGTGTGGGGCTCCCCACAGGGCCCCCAGGTGACTTGCCCTGCAGTTGGGTGGAGAGCAGGTTTCAGCCACTCCCCGCCCCCAGGAGGCCCAGATGCCCGAGGCTACTGAGAGGCCTCCTGCTCTTCTGTGACCCCCCTGGGTTCTGAGTCTCCTGCTGGGCCGAAGCCAGATCCCTTGAAGCCAAACCACTCGCTGTCAAATCACCTAAAACTAATTGGCTTAATTATCAATTTGCCTAATGGTATATTTAACTAAAATCTATATTTATCAAATCTACATTTCTCACATGACAGAGCTATTGCAGTCTCACTCGAGAGCTCCGCATCGATCTGCATGTCTTTTTCTGTGCTGCCTGTTCTTGAGATGGTAAAAAGTTCGGCTGGTCTCACGATATGTCCATCTTATTTTAATTTTTCAAGTGAGAATCAATCAAATCTATATTCACCTGATGAGCTTCGGAGGCAGCTCCGCGGCCCCTCTCCTCTGTGGGCTGCACAATCAATTAGGGAACCACAGGGCACTCAGCCCTGGGGAAGGCGCTGGGGGCGTCCTGGGCTGGCCGCTCTGGGGCGGCCTGGGGCGGGGGCACTGTTGGAAGGTCCCCGAGGGCAGGGCCTCTTTTGCTTTCTCTTGTAGCAGTCTGATGGTCATGGACAAGGGTAGTTGTTTCCTTCCTCCAGTTGTCCCTCACTGTCCCTGGGGCTTGGTTCCAGGACCCCGGACCCCTGGACACCTAGGTCGGATGCTCAGGGTGGGTATGAAGGGAGAGGTCTTGGCACCACCTGGACTCAGTCTGGTGGCTCGAAGCCCCGTGTGACCGAGTACTGGGTGAACGCTGGCTGTGTGGCCTTACGGGGGCTGTGTGGCCTTACGGGGGGCTGTGTGCCTGGTAGGGATGCAGGTGTCCCTCTGAGCTGAGGTTGGCACGTCTGTGGAGCACACCCTGGGTCTGGAGGCAGGTGCTGTGGCCTCTAGGGAGGCCTCCTGAATTTAACTGGGTTCCATCAGGTCCTGGAAGTGCCTCTGCCCTGCTCTCTCCATTCCTTCTGGCCATCGGGCAGCAGGCTGGGAGCAGTGTGGCCACACCTAAGTACAGAACCACACTGACATGCGGCCTGTGGCCAGGCTTAAGGTTTTTGTCTGACTTAAAATGTGCAGTGACTTACTCCATTAAGAAGTGCTACTAAATGAAATCTATGGAACCCAAACAAGAAGCCAGAGGGAGAGGGGCTGCCGCAGACCCAGGGAGATCCACGTGGTATCCTTCAGATTTCTCCTGCGTCCTCTCTGTGGGCGTGTAGGGTTTCCAGACCCCGGAACCTGGTGCTCCCTGGAGGTCCTGCTCCCGGACGCCTGAGCGAGCACCTCGTACCCCGCTGTGCTCTGGGTCCTCCTCTGGGTCCTGCTCTGGGTCCTGCTCTGGGTCCTGCTCTGGGTCCTGCTCTGGGTCCTACCCTGAGTCCTGCCCTGGGTCCTGCCCTGGGTCCTGCTCTGGGTCCTGCCCTGGGTCCTGCCCTGGGTCCTGCCCTGGGTCCTGCTCTGGGTCCTGCCCTGGGTCCTGCCCTGGGTCCTGCTCTGGGTCCTACTGTGGGTCCTGCTCTGGGTCCTACCCTGGGTCCTGCTCTGGGTCCTACCCTGGGTCCTGCTCTGGGTCCTACTCTGGGTCCTGCCCTGGGTCCTGCTCTGGGTCCTGCCCTGGGTACTACTGTGGGTCCTGCCCTGGGTCCTACTGTGGGTCCTGCCCTGGGTCCTACTGTGGGTCCTGCCCTGGGTCCTGCTCTGGGTCCTGCCCTGGGTCCTGCTCTGGCTCCTGCCCTGGGTCCTGCCCTGGGTCCTGCTCTGGGTCCTGCTCTGGCTCCTGCCCTGGGTCCTAGTGTGGGTCCTGCTCTGGGTCCTGCTCTGGCTCCTGCTCTGGCTCCTGCCCTGGGTCCTACTGTGGGTCCTGCCCTGGGTCCTGCCCTGGGTCCTGCTCTGGCTCCTGCTCTGGGTCCTACTCTGAGTCCTACTCTGGGTCCTACTCTGAGTCCTACCCTGGGTTCTGCTCTGGGTCCTGCTCTGGGTCCTGCTCTGGGTCCTGCCCTGGGTCCTGCTCTGGCTCCTGCTCTGGCTCCTGCTCTGGGTCCTACTCTGGGTCCTACTCTGAGTCCTACTCTGGGTCCTACTCTGGGTCCTACCCTGGGTCCTGCCCTGGGTCCTGCTCTGGCTCCTGCCCTGGCTCCTACCCTGGATCCTGCCCTGGGTCCTGCTCTGGGTCCTGCTCTGGGTCCTGCTCTGGGTCCTCCACCCAGACCCCCTCATCCCTGACCCATTGACTCTACATAGTAGTCTTCCTCGTGGATCCCCTAATCCCTGACCCATGGTCCACTTAGTGGTCTCCCACCCCGACCCCTAATCCCTGACCCATGGTCCACTTAGTGGTCTCCCACCCCGACCCCTAATCCCTGACCCATGGTCCACTTAGTGGTCTTCCACCCAGACCCCTGATCCCTGATCCCATGACTCCACTTTGTGGTCTCCCACCCAGACCCCTGATCCCTGACCCCAAGACTCCACTGCGCCTTCTATTGTGAAAATTCTACAGGGATCATGGGGCACAGCCTCAGTCATATAGGGTCCTTCTGCTCTGGGGACCCATTTGCTGGGTTCCAGGGCATCTCAGCGCACAGGGCCTCTGGCTCCATTTCCTGTCGTGCACCAGCCTGGCCCAACACTGAGTACCCAAAGCTGCACCACTCCAGGACATTAGGGCCACAGTCCTCCTGAACTCCCACTCCATCTGCAAAAGGAAAAAGTTGCCACACACCCCAGGCCTTGGAGATCCAGAGCCCACTGCCCACCTCCTCTGTTCCCATCTCATGACTAGTCCTGGGGATCCTGAGCCCCCTGTCTACCTCCTCTGTGTCCATCCCATGACTAGTCCTGGAGATCCTGAGCCCACTTCCCTCCTCCTCTGTTCCCATCTCATGACTAGTCCTGGGGATCCTGAGCCCCCTGTCCACCTCCTCTGTGTCCATCCCATGACTAGTCCTGGGGATCCTGAGCCCCCTGTCCACCTCCTCTGTGTCCATCCCATGACTAGTCCTGGGGATCCTGAGACCACTGTCCACCTCCTCTGTGTCCATCCCATGACTAGTCCTGGGGATCCTGAGACCACTGTCCACCTACTCTGTGTCCATCCCATGACTAGTCCTGGGGATCCTGAGACCACTGTCCACCTCCTCTGTGTCCATCCCATGACTAGTCCTGGGGATCCTGAGACCACTGTCCACCTCCTCTGTGTCCATCCCATGACTAGTCCTGGGGATCCTGAGACCACTGTCCACCTCCTCTGTGTCCATCCCATGACTAGTCCTGGGGATCCTGAGACCACTGTCCACCTCCTCTGTGTCCATCCCATGACTAGTCCTGGGGATCCTGAGACCACTGTCCACCTCCTCTGTTCCCATCCCATGACTAGTCCTGGGACCCTGAGCCCACTTCCCTCCTCCTCTGTTCCCATCTCATGACTAGTCCTGGGGATCCTGAGCCCACTGTCCACCTCCTCTGTTCCCATCCCATGACTAGTCCTGGGGATCCTGAGCCCACTGTCCACCTCCTCTGTGTCCATCCCATGACTAGTCCTGGGGATCCTGAGCCCACTGCCCACCTCCTCTGTTCCCATCCCATGACTAGTGCTGGGGATCCTGAGACCACTGTCCACCTCCTCTGTGTCCATCACATGTCTAGTCCTGGGGACCCTGAGACCACTGTCCACCTCCTCTGTGTCCATCCCATGACTAGTCCTGGGGATCCTGAGCCCACTGTTCACCTCCTCTGTGTCCATCCCATGACTAGTCCTGGGGACCCTGAGTCCACTGCCCACCTCCTCTGTTCCCATCCCATGACTAGTCCTGGGGACCCTGAGCCACTGTACACTCCTCTGTGTCCATCCCATGACTAGTCCTGGGGATCCTGAGACCACTGCCCTCCTCCTCTGTGTCCATCCCATGACTAGTCCTGGGGATCCTGAGCCCACTGCCCACCTCCTCTGTGTCCATCCCATGACTAGTCCTGGGGATCCTGAGACCACTGCCCACCTCCTCTGTGTCCATCCCATGACTAGTCCTGGGGATCCTGAGCCCACTGCCCTCCTCCTCTGTGTCCATCCCATGACTAGTCCTGGGGATCCTGAGACCACTGTCCACCTCCTCTGTTCCCATCCCATGACTAGTCCTGGGGATCCTGAGCCCACTGCCCACCTCCTCTGTGTCCATCCCATGACCAGTCCTGGGGATCCAGAGCCCACTGCCCCCCTCCTCTGTGTCCATCCCATGATAGTCCTGGGGATCCTGAGCCCACTGCCCACCTCCTCTGTGTCCATTCCATGACTAGTCCTGGGGATCCTGAGCCCACTGCCCACCTCCTCTGTGTCCATCCCATGACTAGTCCTGGGGACCCTGAGCCACTGTACACCTCCTCTGTGTCCATCCCATGACTAGTCCTGGGGATCCTGACCCACTGTCCACCTCCTCTGTGTCCATCCCATGGCTAGTCCTGGGGATCCTGAGCCCACTGTCCACCTCCTCTGTGTCCATCCCATGACTAATCCTGGGGATCCTGAGCCCACTGCCCACCTCCTCTGTGTCCATCCCATGACCAGTCCTGGGGATCCAGAGCCCACTGCCCCCCTCCTCTGTGTCCATCCCATGACTAGTCCTGGAGATCCTGAGCCCACTTCCCTCCTCCTCTGTTCCCATCTCATGACTAGTCCTGGGGATCCTGAGCCCCCTGTCCACCTCCTCTGTGTCCATCCCATGGCTAGTCCTGGGGACCCTGAGCCCACTGTCCACCTCCTCTGTGTCCATCCCATGGCTAGTCCTGGGGATCCTGACCCACTGTCCACCTCCTCTGTGTCCATCCCATGGCTAGTCCTGGGGATCCTGACCCACTGTCCACCTCCTCTGTGTCCATCCCATGACTAGTTCTGGGGACCCTGAGCCCACTGTCCACCTCCTCTGTGTCCATCCCATGGCTAGTCCTGGGGACCCTGAGCCCACTGTCCACCTCCTCTGTGTCCATCCCATGGCTAGTCCTGGGGATCCTGACCCACTGTCCACCTCCTCTGTGTCCATCCCATGACTAGTTCTGGGGACCCTGAGTCCACTGCCCACCTCCTCTGTGTCCATCCCATGGCTAGTCCTGGGGACCCTGAGCCCACTGTCCACCTCCTCTGTGTCCATCCCATGACTAGTCCTGGGGACCCTGAGTCCACTGCCCACCTCCTCTGTTCCATTCCATGACTAGTCCTGGGGACCCTGAGCCCACTGTCCACCTCTTCTGTGTCCATCCCATGGCTAGTCCTGGGGACCCTGAGCCCACTGTCCACCTCCTCTGTGTCCATCCCATGGCTAGTCCTGGGGATCCTGACCCACTGTCCACCTCCTCTGTGTCCATCCCATGGCTAGTCCTGGGGATCCTGACCCACTGTCCACCTCCTCTGTGTCCATCCCATGACTAGTTCTGGGGACCCTGAGCCCACTGTCCACCTCCTCTGTGTCCATCCCATGGCTAGTCCTGGGGACCCTGAGCCCACTGTCCACCTCCTCTGTGTCCATCCCATGGCTAGTCCTGGGGATCCTGACCCACTGTCCACCTCCTCTGTGTCCATCCCATGACTAGTTCTGGGGACCCTGAGTCCACTGCCCACCTCCTCTGTGTCCATCCCATGGCTAGTCCTGGGGACCCTGAGCCCACTGTCCACCTCCTCTGTGTCCATCCCATGACTAGTCCTGGGGACCCTGAGTCCACTGCCCACCTCCTCTGTTCCATTCCATGACTAGTCCTGGGGACCCTGAGCCCACTGTCCACCTCCTCTGTGTCCATCCCATGGCTAGTCCTGGGGACCCTGAGCCCACTGTCCACCTCCTCTGTGTCCATCCCATGGCTAGTCCTGGGGATCCTGACCCACTGTCCACCTCCTCTGTGTCCATCCCATGACTAGTTCTGGGGACCCTGAGTCCACTGCCCACCTCCTCTGTGTCCATCCCATGGCTAGTCCTGGGGACCCTGAGCCCACTGTCCACCTCCTCTGTGTCCATCCCATGACTAGTCCTGGGGACCCTGAGTCCACTGCCCACCTCCTCTGTTCCATTCCATGACTAGTCCTGGGGACCCTGAGCCCACTGTCCACCTCCTCTGTGTCCATCCCATGGCTAGTCCTGGGGATCCTGAGCCCACTGTCCACCTCCTCTGTGTCCATCCCATGACTAGTCCTGGGGACCCTGAGCCCACTGTCCACCTCCTCTGTGTCCATCCCATGACTAGTCCTGGGGACCCTGAGTCCACTGCCCACCTTCTCTGTGTCCATCCCATGACTAGTCCTGGGGATCCTGAGCCACTGTCCACCTCCTCTGTGTCCATCCCATGACTAGTCCTGGGGATCCTGAGCCACTGCCCACCTCCTCTGTGTCCATCTTATGACTAGTCCTGGGGACCCTGAGCCCACTGTCCACCTCCTCTGTGTCCATCCCATGGCTAGTCCTGGGGATCCTGAGCCCACTGTCCACCTCCTCTGTGTCCATCTTATGACTAGTCCTGGGGACCCTGAGCCCACTGTCCACCTCCTCTGTGTCCATCCCATGACTAGTCCTGGGGACCCTGAGCCCACTGTCCACCTCCTCTGTGTCCATCCCATGACTAGTCCTGGGGACCCTGAGTCCACTGCCCACCTTCTCTGTGTCCATCCCATGACTAGTCCTGGGGATCCTGAGCCACTGTCCACCTCCTCTGTGTCCATCCCATGACTAGTCCTGGGGATCCTGAGCCACTGCCCACCTCCTCTGTGTCCATCTTATGACTAGTCCTG
Source organism: Callospermophilus lateralis (assembly GCF_048772815.1). Lineage (NCBI taxonomy): Eukaryota > Metazoa > Chordata > Mammalia > Rodentia > Sciuridae > Callospermophilus > Callospermophilus lateralis. Next base: position 78,478 of record NW_027513478.1, read on the forward strand.
GGGACCCTGAGCCCACTGTCCACCTCCTCTGTGTCCATCCCATGGCTAGTCCTGGGGATCCTGAGCCCTTTGTCTGCCCGTCCTGGTCCCAGTCCCTAGCATTCCCCACCTTCTCACTGTGGCTGTGTCCAGTGGTTCTGCTTGGTTTTATCAGACAGAGCTTTTGTTGGCGGCAGAGGGGGTGTCCTCACAGTGAAGGGTCAGTGGTCACCAGCTGCAGCTGCCAGAACAGGTGCCCATGGCTAAATGGAGCTGCCTGGGGGGAGTGGGGGTGGTCTTGGGGAGGGTATTGTGAGCTCTTCTGGCCTCTGTGCCAGCCTTGGTCTCGAGGACAATGAAGGACATCTTACCGCAGAGGTGGGAGGTCAGCTGTCTTTTATTCATCACAGATTCACATGGATGTCCCTCCTGGGCCCCTGCACATGTGCTGCACCCAGTGCTCGCAGTCCACCGTCCCCATCACAGGGCCCCAGGACTCGGGGACGGCAGATGCACTTGTGTGTGCACTCGTGTGCCGCTCCATTCAGTGTCATATATATTAGTTCCCTCACACTGGACCCCCGACCTTACACACCCTGTTAAATATCCTGCCGAGGCCTGGGACGGCGGTCAGGCTGTGAGCTCTGTGGGACAGGCCAGCTGTGCCCAGCCTTGTTGCAGCCCTGCGGGTTCCCCTGCAGATGAGCAAGGGCTGCACTGCAGGTCCTCAGAGATCCCAGGGCCCCAGGATGATGGAGACGGCGGCATCTCCTTAGGATTCTTAGGACTCTGAAGAGAAACCTGAGGAGACAGTCGGCGGCAGCAGTCGGAGAGCACGGGCTCTCGAGTGTCCAGAAGTACTAGAGAGTTCCCTGACCAGCACCTAAAGGGGCTCTAGGGAGACAGAGGGCCCAGTGTCCAGGCAAAGCATCCGGAGGCCTCACCGGGAGGCAGGAGTGCTCACAGGGCTGGGTGTCCACCCTGAGCGAACAGGACATGGGAGGTACACTCTGCTTAAGCGGCAGAAGGGCACGGGCACTCCTCATGCCCTGCTGCCCTGTCCTTCCAGGGTCACCTTGGGCCAGCCCTGCTGAGACCCTGGAGGGAACCAAGGGATACCCACCTCCTCCAGCCCAACTCCTGGACCCCCACACTTGTCCACCCACTGACCAGGAGCAGAGGGTACACCTGAGAAGAGGGCAGTACCCGGGGTGGGAGCAGCTGGGTGTAGTGACCCCAGGCCCCGGACACCACTGCTCCAGGAGGGACCTGTGGAGGGTGACAGTGACGTGTGCAGCAGGAGAGGCACTCGCAAGCCTGGCGCTGTGGCCCTGTGCATGTACCCTGCTCCCTGGGGATGCCCCACAAAACAGGGCAGGCACATGCTGGCAGCGAGGAAGGACGTCAGGTCCCTGTGCGCACACGCTGCGGTGCTGGCTGACGTGAACAGGGTGTCAAGCACACGGTAACAGACTGAAGTCTTCGCAGGACGTGTCCTTCATAGCTGGACCAGTCCCCTGTACAGAGCAAGCCCCGATGCCCAAGTCCTTCCTGCAGACTGCAGAGGTGGGGACAGGCTACGCACGTCCGGGTGCTGTGCATCACCCCTGGTGCCTCAGCAGCCTCACGTCCTGGGCACTTGGCGTCACCCCTGGATGCCTCATAGCATTCACACGTTTTGCCACATGAATCGTGGCTACCGGTGCTGTTCCAGGAGCAATGGCCAAGGAGCAATGGCCAAGGCACTTGTAGTACCAAAGGCCAGTGAACCTGGGTTCCACCCACGGGTGCCGCAGTCTGGCTGCAGCAAAGTAACCAGGGGGTGACGAGCAACTTGTGTACATTGATACAGCAGGAGTGGGAGCCATTTATTGTAGGACAACAGAGGTATTTATACATTCCACACAGCTTATCTAATTAGCATAAACTAGATACAGCAGTCAACCAATAAGGAAGCTCCACACTTAATGGCTCGCTGGCCTTACTTCACAAACCACTCCCTCTGGCAAAATGCCAGGTGCCATCCTGACTTGTTTCCAGACCCTAACATTTCCCACTTTTGTTTGATTTAAATAACGACCATAGTGGTTTTTACACAAACACCATAAATAATCTTTTACAAGCAGAAGGGGAGGATACAAAATGCCACGATACCAAGCCAATTGATGGCTCCAAGTAAGAAGCCTTTGGAAAAATTATACCAGCAATGACACCGTTAGCAAAGATACCGAGTTACAGTTTGTTGTAGATTACAGTTTGTTGTCTCAGTCCAGGTAAAGTAGTGTCTCAATAGATTAATTCACAGTTCAGGTAAATCACAGTCCAGGTAAGTTCTGCAGGCAGCTAGCTTAAATCACAGTCCAGATAAGTTCTGCAGGCAGCTAGCTTGATCCGAAGTCTCGTCCGGTTCTCAGCAACACTGGAAATTCTTCCACCTTCGTCTTCACCGGCACTGGGACAAAGACAAGAACTCCGGATGGCTAAAGAAAATCCTGTAGTATTCCAGCAGGCACTAAGAAAACAACCTTCCGAACAATTTAGTACATTATCTCAGGGTTTTTTACATTTGAAACAGGCCTTAATGGTGCTCATTACTCATTAGCCTCCAGGTGTGGGAGAACCATTATCGCAGATGTAAGGATCTTTTTGGTCTGTAGAAATCGCTTTAGTTAGTCTCTCTGGAATCCAAATCGGCTGCTGTTCTCCCCGTGGAAACACACAAACAGACCCCCGACTCCAGACAATCACTGGGTCAGCACCTTTAATGATCCTCCACCCAGCTGCAGTGTCCAGGGCAGCCCCAGACGGCCCTGAGGAGTGTCCCAGACTCAAACTGCCACGGGGCACAGGGAGCAAGAGCCTGCGAGACTGTGCCTCCAGGTCAGGTCTGAATTTGGGCTCCCAGCAGTGGTGTCCCGCTCCGGGTGGGGAAGGGCCGGCTGTTGCCACCACCAGATGGAAAGTCTGCACCACAACCGGCTAGCGTAAGCGGCAGCCACCGAGATTCACGCACCCTCTGGTAACGAAAAGTATTCAGTAATAGCCTTTTGCTGCAACTTTTTTCCTGATAATCCTTCCTCCTCTGAATTCTTCTTTCTGACTAGAGTTCCTGGGCTTCCATCAACACATGCCCTAACTGTTCCACTGGGGTGCCTCTCTCCCTTATCAATTTACTTAACACCCCTTCCATATTTTCATCACAAAGATAATACACGAAGACAGAACAAGACACAAACATACTGCATCAATCCTCTCCATTTTCTCGAAATGGCCATATTTCCTCTCGCCTTATCTAGGGACGAGCAGATTTGCTCCCGTCCTATCTAGGGACAGGCAGCTTTTCCTCGTCACTTACCCCCGAGTGTCCTGGGGCTCCCTGGACGGGCCACCATCTGCTGCAGTCCAGCTGCAGCAAAATAACCGGGGTGGGGGGGTGACGAGCAACTTGTGTAGATTGATGCAGCAGGAGTGGGAGCCGTTTATTGTAGGACAGGAGGGGTATTTATACATCCACACAGCTTATCTAATTAACATAAACTAGATACAGCAGTCAACCAATAAGGAAGCTCCACACTTAATGGCTCGCTGGCCTTACTTCACAAACCACTCCCTCTGACAAAATGCCAGGCGCCATCCTGACTTGTTTACAGATCCTAAAACGCGGGACCTGCAGAGACAAGGGCCTCTGGCCAAGGACAATCCTCACACCTAAAAAAGGGGCCCAGATGAGCTGTGGGACCTTTGTGAGAGGCTTTTGAGGGATTGCCACCTGCACCCTTTAAACGGGTGGTGACAGGGACAGTTGCAGGAATGTGCGGTGGGGGGAAGAGGTGGGTGGTGTTCTCCGTGGCCCCCCTGGCTGCAGGGCTGGGGGGATGGAGGCAGAGGGGTGGGGTGTCAGCAGGGGACGGGGAGGGGAAGTGCTGCCTGGGGGTGGCGGGGAGGCCCGGCCCCAGCACGCCCTGCAGGTCTGCCCAGGTTGGAACCCAGCGGCTGCCCCTGCAGGGACATGGGCACCTGTCTGTCTCCAGAAATCTGTGAGTCGATCTCTGCTTAATTTCAACCAGTTCTGTTCTCCTTCAAAGTTTGAATCATGCTAAACATCGGTAAAATGCCTTTTTACATGAAAGACAGTCGCTATCCCCACGCAGGCAGCAAAGGCCTGGGCGGAAGTGCTCCACAGAGCTGTGCCCTGGAGCTGCCCCCGCGAGCTGCCCCCGCGAGCTGCCCCCGACTGGCCCTTACTTATTCAAGGGAGTGTGGTCAGACTGCCCTTGCTCCCAAGTGCTGGGGTCCCAGCAGCCCTTGAGAGGCGTGGCGGGAGCTAGAGGGCTCTGTCCCTCAGGTGCACAGTGTCCCTCCTGCCTCTGGTGCAGGTCAGCACAGTCCAGCCAGACCCCACATCCACAGGCGAGGCCGGGCCATAGGGGCCAGGCTGTGGCAGTGAGCATGGAGCAAAGGCCAGGGTGTGACTGGGGTGGGGCCTTGGACCTCAGAGGACAGACTTGCCACCCATCCAGGTGACGCTGGCCTTTGGTGGGCCAGGAGCCTCCTCCTCCCTGTCCAGATGCAGAGCAGGCCAGTTCCTGACAGTACCAGGATGCCCTTCCTGGGGGACACAGGCCCGGAAGCCCATGTGCGGGGTTCCCCGTGGAGCGTGGATGCCTCGGCAGATGGCCTGTGGGCACCGGGTGCAGCCCGGCCAGCCCTGTGGCACTGATTTAGTACAATCTTAACCTCCCAGCGGTGCTTGCCCCCACATCCCTGAGCCCCTTAGGAGGGCGGCCACCGTCCTGCAGAAGACACTGTCGACTCCCACTCTAGACCCTCAGGAAGGAGGCCACCGTCCACCAGGAACACTGAGGTTTCCCGGGAGGCCGTGGCTGACCTGGTGACCTTGCAGTAGAGCTCTGCTGTTGGCCCTGAGGCGGGGGCTGCTCATCCTGACCCCGGGTGCTTACTGGCCGGGAAACTCCCAAGGGCCTCCAGATCAGAATGCTTCATTCCCACCAAAGGATCGGTGCGCAGGTCCAGCTGGGGGCCCACACGCTCTTGAGGGGCGCCTCTCCCCAGGGTGGGGGGCAGGGTCTCATGGGACTGCAGACCTGCTCACTAGGGAGGTGGCTGGGGAGGGTGGGCCAGGGAGGGTCTGTGCCTCCAGGACCCCAGGGCTTCCTCTGCAGCCAGGGAAGGCCACCCGTCAAACTGCCTGTCGAGCCCAGCGTGGACGGAGGCCCTCACTGGGGAGGGCAGGCCGGCACTCAGCTTCTCAGGCTCCTGCTCTGCAGACCGAGGGGCAGGCCTCGGAGGTCCAGGGTGCTTCAGTGACCTTCTCCAGCAAATGTCCCCCGCAGACCACACTGACCACGAAGACCTGGGCTGCCCCACACGGGGCGTGGAAAGGGGCCCTCACTCGGTAGTGGGCTTGTCGACCGGCAGCTGTGTGTGTGTGTGCGTGTGAGCGTCTGTTCATGTGCCCATGGACGTGTGGGCGCCTGTGTGTGCCAGGGTTCTCTAGGGGGACAGCACCAGCAGATGTCGTGTATGACTACAGAGGGGTCACTAGACGATTGACCTGCGGGGTCGGAAGCTGGCCAGTCCCACGATGGCCGTCTGCACACTGCAGAGCTGGACACCAGCAGCAGGCACCCGCAGAAGCTGCAGCCTTAGATCAGGGAACTGATGACGCAGCCTGACTGGCACTGGAGCCGGGACACTCCCTGGAGGTGGCTGGTCAGAGTCCACGTTGGAAGAGGACTGGAGGCCCATGGCCACGGCGGGGGCAGTGGCACCGCTCAGGAGAAATGAGCTTCCTTCCCCTCCACCCTGCCTTCCACCCAGGCCTGGCCACCTGGACAGAGCCACCCACAGTGAGGAGCGTCTCCCCACCCGCTGTCTCACACGCCAGTCATCTCAGGAAATGCCCTTGCAGGCCACCCAGAAGGCTCCTCCCCAGCCCTTCCCAGGTGTCTCTGTCAGTCAAGCTGACAGTGGATTAACCTGCACTATGTGCAGGAGTGTGTGTGTGCATGCCTGTGTGTCTGCATGCTTGTGTGTGCACATGTATGCACATGCCTGTGTGTGCAAATGTGTGCATGTGTGGCATGTGTGTGTGATGTGTGTGTTGTGTGTGCATGCCTGTGTATGCCTATGTGTGTGCCCGCTTGTGCGCATGCCCGTGTGTGCAAATGTGTGCATGTGTGTGTGCAGTTGGCATGTGTGTGTGATGTGTGTGTTGTGTGTGCATGTGTGTGCATGCCTGTGCATGCCTGTGTATGTGCATGCTTGTGCGCATGCCTGTGTATGCAAATGTGTGCATGTGTGTGTGCACGTGTGGCATGTGTGTGCATGCCTGTGTGTGCACGTGTGTGCCTGTGTGTGCACACCTGTGTGCACGCCTGTGTGTGCCCAGAGTCTCCATGGGCAGCACAGTCTCCCCCTGAAGCTGCAGGTGCGGAAGTCTGGGAGCCTGGTGCTTGTTGAGCATCGTGCCCGCTTTCTGTGCCGTTCAGATCTTAGGTCCACACGTTGCCAGAATCTTTCATGGTCCTACACATCTACTTTTCCTGACCCTGCAAAGAGTGAGAAATTGTCAGTGGGTCCTGATGCTGTTGCTATTATTTAATTCATGCTGAGCAAATCAGGAAAGAAAAAACCTGCATGTCCAAGGAGGTGTGAATCGGATCCTGACCAACCCCTAAGGGGTGATAAACGCAAACCTCGCTGCTTTTGGCATTTATAAATTATTTGGTTCATTAGGACAAAGAGTGTGACATTTTGTGAGCCACGTGGGGTCCACCCAGTGTCAGGATGGAAGAACAATTAGTGGTGGTAAGGTTCGTGAGCAGACACCGCTGTCTTCCCAGAGACAGGAAATGCCAATTAAAACCAGAGAAGCGAGCAGAGCTCATTCTCCTCTTCTCAGCCAGTGCTACCTGTTTAGGTCTGCGGTGACACGGCCACGCTGTGAGCACCACTTCAGCTTGACTGATCTGGTGCAGATCCCCACAAATCAGGCCTGCATATGAGGTGTATGGTGTGCGTGTTCACACACACACAGGAATCCACATGTAATGTCTGGTGTGCACACCTGTGGGAACTCCCATGGAATGAACACAGTGGCACACACATGTCTCATGTATAACAGGTGGCACGTGTACCCCTGTGTATCACGTGCCATGCATACTCATGCACATGTGGCCACACGTATCGCATGGCGTGTGCACACACATGCACTCACATGAGGTGCGTGGTGTGCCCACATGGCCTGTCACAGGCCCCACGCCGCACACCTTCCTCCCATACAGCCAAGTGCACACCCTCCCTGCCCTCACACACGCGCCTCCCCAGGCCTCCCTGCGGATCTTGTGCAGCTGAAGACGTTCCAGGCTCCACTTCTAAAGCCGATTCCGAGTGAAGGACTCTTCGCCTGTAGCTTCTCTGGGAAGTGAGAAGAAGGAGGCCAGACCTCTTTGCGGTTCCCCAGTGGGTGCCGGTCCCCATCCTGTGCCCTTGGTTGGAGGGTGCCTTGGGCCTGGGCAGGGCTGGGAGGCATGTGATGGCTCCCCCAGCTGTGCTGGAGAAGGGAGGGTGTCGTCAGTATCCCAGAGTGGGTTCACTCTGTAAATTCAGGTAGACACCCCACCTGGGAGGTTTTCCCTGGTGAAGTACGCAGAGGAGGAAGACGAGGAGGTCCAGGGCTCTTGCATTACCTCCTTGGGGCGGGGTGGAGGTGGGGCCATGTGAGGCGGGGTCTTGCTCCAGGATGAGGGGCAGTGCCCCAGCCCCCCTCTGTCCAGGGCACCCAGCATTAGGTGTCCTCTGGGCCGGCGGTCACTGCCATCTCTTGAGGTCTGCTCAGCTGGTGTTTTGCCAGAAATTCCTTCAGGCCCAGAGGGACTGAGCGAGGAGGGTAAAGAAGAGAACCTTTGCGGCTGGCTTCCTGCACGCACAGCCCCAGGGGCAGGCTCAGTGTCCCCGGCTCTCCTCCGTCCTGCGCCCTGCCTGGCGTGGCAAGCCACCGGTCGGGCACTCCTGAGTGCCTCGCCCGACCCTCCCTCCCAGCCCCTCACTGTTTCCTGGCACGCCACCTCTGCTCCTGCTCCTGCCGGTGTGCTGCTTTGCCCTGGGTCTTCGAGGAATGCCCTCTGCTCTCCTGTCCACTCGGCTGAGTTAGGCAGAGCCTGTCAAGCACCTTCCAGCGGCCCTCAGGTGGCCTGCACAGGTGGGCAGACCGTCACAGGAGCAGGTCTGCTCTGGCCTCTGGAGGCTCCATGCAGGGAATCGGCTGAGGATTCAAGGCCAGGGTCTGGGCCGAGGGCAGGTGAAAATCCCACCGCACCCTGGGACCCTGCGCCCGCCTGGCTGCTGCAGACCTCTGCTGGTCTTTTGCTTGCTGTTTGCGACTTTGGTAGCGGGATGGCCCTTGGAGGTGCCTCCTGGGCTTTCTGCAGATGTCACCCCAGTGGGGGCACCGTGAGTGCCAGGGAGGAGGTCTGTGCTCAGCCTGGGCTACGGCCCCCCATCCTCAGCACAGGAGACCTCTGGCTCGTACTGCCCTGACCTTGTCCCCCACCACAGTCTGTTTCTGCCCCTGTGGTCTGCTGGCACCTCTGTCTCTGTGCTGGACTCTGCCAGGGACAGGAGCTGAGTGTGGTGGGCGTAGCCTTTAGTGCAGAGCTTGGGAGCCAGACTCCGGCTTTGCCCCTGGCCAGTGGGCTGTATTACATTGGCAGCATTGGAACTGGCCTCACAGGAGCGTCACGGGTCCTGAAGGCGCGGTGGAGAGTGAGGACTGGCACGTGGGAGAGGGGGGGCTGCATCCAGGGCAGCTCCTGCCTGGCTCCAGGGCGGGTCACTCCCTCGGAGCATTGCGTCCCAGGGTCAGCCTGTGCCTGGCACATCGCGGTGACCATGCACACTGGTGGGAGGGACTGACTCCCCTCGCCTGCCTAGGTCAGCCCTACCCATTCCTGCAGCTAGTGGGCCTCCTGTGTTATGCTCCAATTCAGGACCCCCAAAAGACCACCAGAGACCAAGATCCATGTAAGCAGCAAAGAGGTGTTTATTGCGAGCTAGCTCAGTCCTCCACACACACAGCAACTGGTGACGCTGAGAGGCCCCGAGCCCAGGCTTTGCAGCAGTTTTGTACACTCTCTGGAGAAGGCAGGGACCTCACATACATCATAGCATCTCTTAGCAAATCACCACACACCGCGGGAAAGTCATAAAACATGATTAGCACATTCACTGGCGGGAACAAGTTGGGGAGGGGTGATTGGTTAGTACAAAAGGGGGATTCATTTGAACTGATTGGTTTAAGCCAAGAGGGGTGTACGTGCTGAACTACACAGTTTCCCAACACGTTATCAACCACCATAAACTACTGGGGGGTCATCTGGCATCCCAGGTATTTCCCTGTCTCATGCTGATTGGTGGCTGCCAGGGGCTGCTATGGGTCCCCACCTAGCCTGCCTGAGTCAGGGACCCCTGGGCAGCAGATCTCTCCTGTTATTTGTAGATAAACAACTCAGCAGGGTGGGAATGTGCCTAGGAGTGCTCTGTGGGTCTTTCCAAGGACAAGGGTCACGCCCCCTTCCTTGGACAGGCTTTGCTCTGAGGTAGGGGCTGGTTTCTCACCTGAACCTGGGGGAAATGCAAGAGAGCCACCCGCTGCCCTTTCTGGGGACCAGGACAGTGTCTGGCTTTCTGTCTGAGCCTCAGAAGCAAAATGAGAAGACAGCTTCTTCCTAGGGCCAGACCCGTCCTCTTCTCCAGAGCTGGGAGGAGGGGTGCACCCAGAGCCCAGGGCTGACGCCCAGGGACCTGGGGGTGTGCTCTGGAGCCAAGCCCGAGTGTCTCAGCGGGCTGTGTGCGTGTCTGTGTTTACATCTGTGTGTGTGTGTGCTTGTGCATGTGTGTGTGTGACCCACCATCAGGCTGTGTGTGTGTGTCCCACCATCAGGCTGTGTGTGTGTTTGCACCTGTGTGTGTGTGTGCTTGTGCATGTGTCCCACCATCAGGCTGTGTGTGTGTTTGCACTTGTGTGTGTGTGTGTGTGTGCTTGTGCATGTGTCCCACCATCAGGCTGTGTGTGTGTTTGCACTTGTGTGTGTGTGTGTGTGTGCTTGTGCATGTGTCCCACCATCAGGCTGTGTGTGTGTTTGCACTTGTGTGTGTGTGTGTGTGTGCTTGTGCATGTGTCCCACCATCAGGCTGTGTGTGTGTTTGCACCTGTGCCTGTGTGTGCTTGTGCATGTGTGTGTGTCCCACCATCAGGCTGTGTGTGTGTTTGCACCTGTGTGTGTATGTGCTTGTGCACGTGTGTGTGTCCCACCGTCAGGCTGTGTGCGTGTTTGCACCTGTGTGTGTGTGTGTGCTTGTGCATGTGTGTCTGTCCCAGTGGCAGGCTGTGTGTGCGTTGCCCCCGTGTGTGTGTGCTTGTGCACGTGTGTGTGTCCCACCATCAGGCTGTGTGTGTGTTTGTACCTGTGCGTGTGTGTGTCCCACCATCAGGTTGTGTGTGTGTTTACACCTGTGCATGTGTGTGTCCCACCATCAGGCTGTGTGTGTGTTTGCACCTGTGTGTGTATGTGCTTGTGCACGTGTGTGTGTCCCACCGTCAGGCTGTGTGCGTGTTTGCACCTGTGTGTGTGTGTGTGCTTGTGCATGTGTGTCTGTCCCAGTGGCAGGCTGTGTGTGCGTTGCCCCCGTGTGTGTGTGCTTGTGCACATGTGTGTGTCCCACCATCAGGCTGTGTGTGTGTTTGTACCTGTGCGTGTGTGTGTCCCACCATCAGGTTGTGTGTGTGTTTACACCTGTGCATGTGTGTGTCCCACCATCAGGTTGTGTGTGTGTTTACACCTGTGCATGTGTGTGTCCCACCATCAGGCTGTGTGTGTGTTTGCACCTGTGCATGTGTGTGTCCCACCATCAGGCTGTGTGTGTGTTTGCACCTGTGCGTTGTGTGCCTGTGCGTGCATGTGTGTCCCAGCGGCAGGCTGTGTGTGTGTTGCACCTGTGCGTGCCTGTGCCTGTGCCTGTGCGTGCGTGCGTGTGTGTCACCAGCAGAGCTCTTCCTCAGTGAGCACCGCCAGCCCTGGGGCCCTTTCCTTTGGTCAGAAATGATCTTGGAAAAAGTGAGCACAGGAAGCTCCAGACCCTTCCCTTCCCTTTAAAGTGCTAATGTCCCCGCAGAGCTCAGCCCCACCTGCTGCAGGCTGAGGCCTCCAGAGCCACCACAGAGCCATTTCTTCAAGCATGGCGGGGCTTTCCGGCCCCTGATGACCTGTTTCTGGACCCGGCTCCAGGGTGCCCTGGCTCAGTGAGGGAAACGGCTGAGCGGCTGGGCTCTCACCCTGCTGCGCTCCTACAGCCCTGGCCACTCTCCCGTCCGCAGTGGCCATTCTGCCCTTGGGCTGTGTCCACAGGCGGTGTCCTGTGGCCAACAAGGCAGCCCATTTGTTGAACCGGGAGGAGGACAGAGCGAGGAGAAGCCGGCCGCGTGGTGCTGCTGATCTGGCGCCTGGCCCTGGGGTCTTCACCCTGGAATCCCCCGCTGGACCTGAGGCAGGAGGCTGGGAGGGTGAGCCCAGGCCACCAAGGCAACGTCTCCCAGCCTGCCTGCACAGAACCAGGGCCACCAGCCTTAGGGACCCTGAGCTCCCAGGGTGGCCTGTGTGCCCTGGGCTCTCCGTGACCCCCTTGCGGTTGCGTGGGTGTGGGCCATGGAAGGGGCCTCGTGCCACCTGACCCTCAGCTTAGGGCAACGAGGGAGGAGGGCGTAGGTAAAAGGGACGGCATCAGAGCTCCCCAGAAGGGAGGTGCCCGGAGCATGGTCCCCTTCTGGGGGGCACCCTGTGGGAGCCTTGGTGGGTGAGCAGGCCCAGGCTGGCGTTCCGTGGCACATGGAGACTATAGCAAGACTCCAAGCCGCCCCGTCCACGGGCGGTGGACCTGCATGCTCACCTGCAGGAGGAGGGACAGTGGCACAGCCACGAGAGTCACCAACGGTGCCAGCCACCACCCAAGAGCACGCTGCAGAGACGCAGGGTGAACCAGGGTGTCCGACTGAGCGCCCGGGACCCCACCCACGCTTCATGGGGCCGAACCCTTCAGGGGACCGACATACCACAGGGGAGTGGACGTGAGGTGGGCGCAGGCCTGGCCACCCTCCTTGCTGGGGGCTGAGCCGGGAGCTGGTACTGGTGTGTGCGGTTCCTTGCTGACCATGGGGTGGGCCAGCCCTGACCTCGCACGCTGGTCTCACTGGCATCTCCAGAGGGCGCTGGGCGCGTTGTGTGGGGCTTGGCATCTCCACATCTTGGCCTTGGGCCGCTCCGTGGGCCCTGCGTTTCCCAGTTGCCGGTTCCTCTTTCTTGCTGACTTGTGCTCCGCTTCTGTCCCTTTTGCCCGTGGAAAATGCCTTCTCTCTTCCCGAGACGTGTCTGGTCGAGCCGGGCACTTGGTGTCCTGGCTAACACTCCTGGAGGCTGCCTTTCCTCTCAGGCCCTGGACTGTGCCCCTGTCACCCGCGGAGCTGGTCGTCTGGTTTTTTGGTAAGTGGCACCTCCCAGTTTTGTGTTTCATTTTTCTTAAAAATAACCCAAAACACGTTGCACTGGCATCAGGAAGTGGGCATCGTCCAGTCCCTGTGGGGTGCGGGTGAGGATGTCGGCACAGCCCCACACAGGGCCAGGGCCGTAGGGCAGGGCAGGGCCAGCACTGCAGGGCAGGGCAGGGCCGCGGGCTCCTGAGCTTGGGAAGGGCGGCCCCTGGGAGCAGAGCTCAGAGCCGGTGCACCTCTTCTGCGGAGCAGCCCCTGGTCCTGCTGGGAAGGAGCCTGGAGCCTCCGCAGAGGCTTCTGAGGGGAGGATGGGCCGAGCTCCAGGAGCGTCCTTGGGCTCACATCCTCACCCCTACAAATGCCTCCTGGTGCGAGGCAGTTAAGTCATTTATTGTCCTGGGAGCATTCATTTCTAGGATATCCATGTTTAAATAAAACTTTTATATATCTCAATAATTATGCCAATAGATCTTAATCTGGGTAATTAAAATTCAACAAGACGTTCCCCAGGATATAACAAACGCCCACAAACCATTTTAACGATGGCACGATGCTCCCTGGCAGGGACGCGTCCTCACCCAGGCAGCGGGGCAGGACGTGGGCAGGGAGCCACGCAGCCCCTCCATGGCTGGCACCTGCAGCCATGCTTCCTGGGGATTTTACGGCCCTCGTGGGAGCCGCTCACCAGGTGGCACCACCCAGAGCAAGCAGCAGGGCCAAGGTCAGCCTGGCATGCGCCCGCTGTGCGGTTGGGTGAGATCCTGGCTTCCTCCAGGACGTGCAGCCCCCAGGGACCCCGCCCCCTCTCCCTGGGCTTGTGAGTATTCACCCCCCAGGTACCAAGACCCTCTGGCTGCCGCGCTGGGAAGGTTGAGGAGGAGGGCGGAGGCTGCTGTGCCTTGCCGAATGGTGGGCAGAGGCTGCCCAGGCCTCCTGGCCTCCCTGGGCTGCTTTGATGCCGCAGTCTGGCTGGGCACAAAATCACGAGCCACTCACAGCCTTGTAGATTCAAACAGCAATTCTTTATTCCCGATCTCTTATTGCTTTAATAAGTACGGAAACAAAAGAAAACTAGAAGAAAAAAAGCAACTAAGGGTGTATGTACAAACCTTAAAAAAAACTAGAAGATAGAAATAAGATGAAAAATGGTTGAAAATGTCAAGTAAGGTATTTTAGATAGAAAATGCAAAAAGCTAAGACAACTATTAGATACAGACGTACTTATTAAACAAAAAGAGGGAATTGAAATGGGTATATATCCCCCAAAGATAAACTTAAAATAACCCTTTTTACTCTAAACTTTTAAAATTTGGATTCATCAGGGCTTAGTGCTGTGGAAAGGCATATGTATCCAAAAAATGTACATAAGCCCAAGGTACTTTGGAAGGATATTCTAACAGGACAATGGAAAGGTCCTGACCCAGTGATTGTCTGGAGTCGGGGTCTGTTTGTGTGTTTCCACAGGGAGAACAGCAGCCGATTTGGATTCCAGACAGTATTTGGGAGGCAGAGGAGGTGGATTTGGGCAGAGAACGTGGATTTCCGCAGAACGTGTTTGGAGAGGGCCGGTGTGAGCTCAGGAATAAAGAATTGCTGTTTGACCCTACAAAGCTGTGAGTGGCTCGTGATTTTGTGCCCAGCCAGACTGCGGCACTTTGACTCGGTTGTTTGCTGCAGGCCCAGGTGCCCCCGGGTGCTGGTGCTGTGCGATCCCCGTGAGTGGTGCCTTGCCCACACCTGCTGAGCTGTGGCTGTCCCCACCCAGGGCCCCGGCCTGGGGATCCTGCAGGGACCAGGTCCTGTACCCCAGGGTCAGGCAGGATTCAGGCCTAGCCAGAGGTGGACTTGCTGCCCAGAAGGCCATGGCTGTCCAGGTGGTGGGGACAGGCAGTGATGACTCTGGGTCAGGTGAGGACGCACCCTCCCGCTGGTCAGATCCAGAAAGGGGGGTGGGTGAGTGCTGAGTGCTGCAGCTTCTCAGGAGAGAGGGCAGTAACCTGGACACGCCTGGGCTCAACTGTCCTCCTGAAGCCAGACTTAAAGTTAGGTAGTCAGTGTGGTTAGGTAAATCGGTCTAATATCATCGAGTGAAATCTAAAATGGAGGCCATGCTGACAATGATTCCGGAAACGCAGGACAACTCATGGAATGTTAATGAAGTCCTGGAAAGGCCCTAGGCCAAAGTCCACCCCAAAGAAATGTTAATGGAACCCAGGAAACAGCCCCCAACAGATTTGGAGATAGCCCATCCCAAAGAAGTGATGATGAAGTCCTTCCTGCCCAGATTACTTGTTTGGCCCTCCTGTGTCCCACCCCTCGGGCCTTCCCACCTACATTCCATCACCAAAACTATAAAAAGGGGAGACAACCGCACTTCCAGGGATTCCACCTCTTGGGTCCCCTTCTTCCTCCGGGAGAAGTCTTTTCTGCTGTCCTTTATAAACTTCTAATTTCCACTCTGACCTGGCCTCGGCGTGCTCTCTGGTGTTATTCTTCAACATTGGGGAAGCGAGGACTCGTCACCGGTCAACAGCGGTAAGACTCGGACTGAGAGGGCAGGGGGGTTTGGGGAAGGGCTGGGCAAGAAAGGACAGGGAGGGCTGGGCTGGGTGTGGACTCCAGGCACCAAGGACCAGCTCCTCCTCTTTTCACTTCTGTTCCCTTTCAAAGGCCACCTCCTCTGTGGCAAGGCCACACTGCAGGTGACAGGAGACGCTGCTGGACAGTGAGGGCCGGGTTCCTCCTGCACACGTCTGTGATTCTGCGCTGGAAACTCCAAGCTGTGGAGCTTGAGTTCTTGGACAGAACTGAGAGCTGAGTCCTCTGTAACTACCAGAGCATTTGTGCAAACCCTCATTAGCACCCAAGGCTGTGTGAGCAGATAAACGCAGATGGGGAGCGCCGCCAGCTGCCCGTCATAGATGCTCAGAAATAGCAAGCTGCTTCTCTTGCTGCTGAGTGGGCCCTGCTGCCGGGAGCGGAGTTCAGTGAGAACACACGGTGCTTCTCAGCCTCGCCTCAGCCTGGGCTGTGTTCGCCCTGTTTTCTGTTGTCCGTGGCACGGGGCAGAAAGGGGTAGGTTACCAAGAAGACATGTTTATTTGGGCTTGTGGTCCTGGAGCACCAAGGCCAAGGGACTGCATTTGGTGATGACTGTCTTGCTGGCAGGGTCCCCAGGTGACGCTGGGCATCCAGTGGTGAGAGGCAGGGAGGGACTCTGTGTGTGCGTGTGTGTCCAGGTCTTTCTCCTTATAAGGCCACCAGAGCGCAGTTGTGGGGCTCCACTCCGATAACCTTCTCACCAGCCCGTCTCCCAACACTGTGGTCTGCATCCTACCCTCTGAACACTCATGTGGAGCCTTGGGGGCACTTGAGCCACACCCCGGTGCTGCAGACAGGACCACCTGAACTTGAGTGGGCCCCTGAGGGTGCCCTGTGGCCTTGTCCAGCTGTGAGACACCACAGGGATGGCCATAGCATCAGAGGCCCTGCAGTGGAGCAGGGAGCTTGGAGGCCACCGTGGTGTGTCCAGGACTCAGTGCTCCTGCCGTTCTGGGGCCGAGGAGGGTGGTGGTGACGGCCCAAGCTCCTGGAGGTGACGTGTGGGAAGCCGGTGCGCCTGCCCCAGACGGCTGCGCTGCCCCTGGGGGAGACAGACGCCACGCAGGTCCTGTGGCTGAGGGCGACTTGCAGGCCGGCCGAGTGCAGCCGAGGGCTCTGCAGAGTTCTCACCTCTGGGCTGGCGATGAGACAACCTCCCAGGGGCCCGGGGCCACCTGTCCTGAGCTAGACACAAACGTCCTGTCCTCAAACCTGGGGAGCCAGTGCGTCATCTTCGCTTTATTTACATGAAGATCAACAGATGTTAGCGAGTTAATGTCATTTATTATATAAGATGTGATGACAATACAATTAGTATTTTTTAAACTGTAATTGTAAAATTGACCTTATTAAAATTCCACTTCCTCCATAATTAAAAAAACTAATTACTTCTAGTAATTGGACCAGAAATGACATTTTCAGTTCATTAATATTCAGCAAATTGTTTCTGAAGATGTTCTTGCATCGCTGTCAATCCCCAACATTTCTGTTCATTTCTTATTTAAAAGTCGTCTGGAAATAATAGTTTGCATTTTAACAAGATGTGTACTCATGAAATGCTTGTGTAAATAAAGTTTTTAATTGCTAATTAATTTGTGGGGCTCTGTCCCACGAGGCCTGCCAGGCTTGGGTGCGCTGGGCGCCGGGGCTGGGCGCTCAGCTCTGGATGGAGCACGCAGCTCCCTGGGCCTCGGTCACGCACAGCTGCTCCTGAATGCCACAGTCTAATTACTTGGCCCCGGAAGGTGCGGGCAAATCAAAATCACAGAGTGTGAACTAGTTTTGTAATTAACTGAGCTCAGCGGAGAAGAGTTTGAAAGAGTGAAAATCAACCGTTTAGCGCTGCCTCGGTGGCTGGGCCCCGGGGTCCTGGAGGGCAGACGTCTGGGCTGGGGACTCTGACCAGCCCTTGCTGGGCTCCCAAGGCCCCAGGCTCTGTTCGTCCCCACAGAGCAGCTGTTTTGCATCTCCATAAGGGCTCCTTACCCCACTAGCTCTCTGAGAGGGGGACAGCTGCGTCTGTACAGGCTGGAGGGCGGGGAGGGGAGAGGCCCTGAGGACTGGGGAGCCCAGGCCACCAAAGTGAGGCCCAAGGACCCAGGAGGCAGCCCACCGGATGCACCCAGGGCTGGGGCAGGTGGTTCTAGGTCCCTCTGCAGTAGGTGAGCAGGGGACGCTGGTCCAGGCTGTCCAAGGTGGATCCTCGTGTCTGGGTCCTGGTTGGTCATCTGCGACTCTGCTCACACAGCTCTGGGGGCCCCGAGGTTGGGGCGGGGGCTCTCATCACCTGCTCTCCCTCCAGGACGTCTCCTACTGCAGATGGCTGTGCGTAGAGGCCAGGGCGGCTTCCCTGTCCCCTGGTCCACAGCCTTTGCCAGGGCTTGGGAGCCCAAGCAGGGTCCTGCTCAGCTGCCTGGCACCTACCGCCTTCCTACTTCTCCCGGCAGCTGCCCCTGGGCTGGGTGGGGGCAGCCCATGGGAGCCTGGATGGCCTTCTGCATCCCCAGCAAGGTGGGCTGACCTGGGGTTCTGGGGTGGGAGGCTGCCAAGGATGGACACCTCGAGGGTCTCCAAGTGGTGTCTCTGAGCAGTGGTGGGAGGAGCGGGCCAGGCGGCCTCCCCCAGGCACGGGCTGGTTCCCTCCAGGCCACCCTCTCTCCTGGCTGCTCACCCCAGCTCCTGGCCTTGGCGTCTGCCTGGACTGTCCTCTGTGTCAGCTGGCGGGAGCTTGGGGAGCCCCCGTGTCCTGCCTGACCTTGGGCCTGCTTTACACAGGCCCGGGTGACTCTTCCATCCTGTCCCATCCTGGTGCCAGCTGCCTTCTTGGGGCTCTGGGGCCAGGGGCTCTGCCGGCTCCAGGCTCAGGGACCACTGGGTCGATGCAGGCGCTGGCAGGGAGGCTGGCCGCCTGGAGACACCGAGGCCTGCTGGCCTCCTCCACTGGGGTGGGGGCACCTGGATGTATCTCAGGGACGGCCCCTCTGGTTCCTCACAGGTGGGCCAGCTGAGGGTGGCCACAAACGAGTCTGCATGGGCTCCCTCCTCCACAGCATAGGTGGACCTGGGCTTCCCGCTGTGCAGCTGCCCCTCAGGCACTTCCACCCCGTCCATGGCTGGGTATCCCCCCAAGGCTGGGTCAAGTTCACATGGTCAGGCTGCAGGGAGGTGCCTGGTGAAGTCTAGGCTCCCAGCAGGAAAGCCAAATGGCTGTCGGCCACACACACACACATGCAGGCACACACCAGCATTCACACTCTTACACACACACATTTACATATACACACACATGCACACATGTTCACATGCATGCACACTCACATGTGCATGCACACATGCACTCACATGTACACAGATACACACATATGCACTCACATGTGTGCATAATACCTTCACTCATATACACATGCTCACATGCAAACACACGCACATACATATACACATAAACACATTCACACATGGATATACACTCTTATATGCACACACATGTGCATACACCAGCACTCACATGCCTACATACAAACGCACTTGCACACGCACATGCACACACACCTGTGACAATGTCCTGAGCGCTCCTCAGCAGCTCCAGCCTCCTCCCCTCCCCTGGCTGCCAGTTGTCCTGGGCCACCTCGGGACAGGACCCTCAGAGCAGAGGGCCTGACTCAGGAGGAGGCGAGGAGAAGGCAAAGATGAGTCTTAGAGGGTGAGAACAGGCAGGGACAGGGGCCGGGACAGTGGCACGGACACACACTCTCACACACACACACACACACATACACACTCATACACACACTTACATGCACACTTGTGCTCACATACATTCACATGCCTACACATGCTCATGCACACATGTCCACGTGTGCACCACCTGTTGAGTACGTGTGCTTGCTCTCTGGTTACACCCAGTTGGTCCCTCTGGGCACATACACGTGCACTGGCAGTCTCTGGTGGGGAAGGCGCTGCCCCTTGGCACACCCTGGGATGTGCTGGTGTGAAGCTCTGTCCTAGGATGTGTCCCTGGGTGTTCTGCCCTCGCTCCTCACAGCACTGCTGCCCTGCTGCCCTGGAGGGTCATTGTCCCTGACCAGCAGCCAGAAGCTGTTCCCAGAGGGGGCACCGGGGGGGTGGGAAATTGGGCCTGGGCCAGGTCTCTGACACCAGCAGGTGTGGGAGGTCCTGTGGTGGGGAGCTGATGACCGTGTCTGCCCCTCTGTGCTCAGAGCGTGTGGAGCCTCAAGGAGCAGTCAGTGCTGGCCTTTGTGACACAGTTAGGAGTCCACGTGTCCCCCCAGCTCTGTGGAGCGGGCAGGAAGAGGGCAATGAGCTTACAGGAAGGAGGATCAGGATTTGAGTAGGACTGATTGCAGAGAGGCCGTGCACCCTTCAGGGAAGGCCCAGGAGTGGCCTGCCCTCTTCCTCTGACCTGTGCGCTGGGGTGAGGTGGTGCCACCCTGGTGGCTCCCTGCGCCCTTCCCGGTCCAGCTCCCCCCCAGTGACCCCCCCTCCACATGTGGTTCCCCATGGAAATCCCGGCTGGAGCCCAGGACAGGAGGAGTGGGCAGCTGAGGACTCGTCGGCTGGGCAGAGTCCACCATGTCCATCCTGACGGTCTCCCAGCGCACGCACACGTCCCAGTTTTGCTGATTCAAGGCAGAGAGCCCAATCAGAAAGGCGCCTCCGGCTGTTCTTGGAGACCCCCGCCTGGGCACGGGCACCAGCACCCTGGGTCGTGGAGGTCACGGTGCGGGGATCACGGTGGCATGCCTTACTCATTTTGTGATCGCTGGGCGCGTGGTGTCACTCACGACTGCACACACGACCTCTGAGCCGCTCTCGTGTGTTCCCCGAGGCCCACAGGTGAGGGCGTGGCACTACCTGAGCCTGGACACCACGTGGCCTGGACTGCGGCCTGGGCAGACGCCTCACGTTCTCGGGTGATGGTCCCGGGGTTCTCCCCCTGATGGAATCACAGAACCCCGTGGTTCCCGTCCTTGCCGATATTTCACACTGAAGCTCACACTTTGAGTGCCCCTGTTGGTAGACAGGTGTGTTGAACAAGCGGCAGACGTCGTGAGGAAGGCAGCTGGGGACACCGGGGGGCGATTCTTTCTGTGCACGTGGATTTGCGTGGGCTCTTGGATGTGCACCTGCCAACCTGCAGGTCCAGAGACACGGCCACACGAGAAGCCTCGAGCCTCGGCCCAGGGTCGGGCACGGTGCTGTGCTTGCCCTCTGTGACAAGTTCTAGCTGGACAAGACTGTGACACCTTGTGGTGGTGCTGCCCAATGACCACTCTGGTTTTAATCTGCGTCTCTCTGGCGGCTTATGATTCAGAGCAGCTTCCCGAGCGCGTGTGTTGGCCATCCACGTGAAGGGTCTGTGGAGACCTGTCCACTTCCCCTGGGTCATCTGCCTCTCCATCAGGAGATGTCCGAATCCTTCACCCTGATGCCTCCTTTGGCCCCTTTGCTGGAGGGGCCTGTTCTGTGGACAGTCTCCTGTGCTCTGCCTGTTTTGATGGCCACTCCTGGTCCATGAGCTGAAGTCTCGATTTTGATGATTCCAATTTGTGGGTCTCCTCCTGTTGCTCCTGCCATCTGCTCCTGGATGACCCGTCCCCACTGCCTCTGATCATAATGACCTTCACCGTGCCTGCTTTACTGCTTTGGCGCTGGGTTTCTGTCTGAGTCTGTCCCACTCCTCACACTGCCCCTGTGGGGGAGGGGGAGGGCTGGCTGCCAGCCTCCCCGCAGAGCGGGCCTCTTCCCGTCCTGCAGCCCTCCCTGTGCTTGGGCCTCCCCTTGCGGTGAGCGGTGTCAGCGGGCGTCTTCTCAGGTCTTTTGTTGGTATCTTTATATAAAGCGAGTTTCTTGTAGGTCACGTAGAATGGCCTGTTCTCCCCCTTCTCTGTTTGGTCCATCCTGATGGTCTCCGCCCTTTATGTGGGGTGAGAGGCCCCTTGTTGTTTAAAGTGATCCTGAACAGTGGGACCGATGTCCATCTGCTACCGCTTCCTGCCCTGTCCACCTCTGTCTCGCTCCCTCTCCTCAGTGGTCTCCTCTGGTTTTAATTGAGCATTTCAACTGCTTCTCTTCTCTCTCCTCTCTCAGCGGATCACTTTTCCACTAAGAATTATTTCAGAGTTTTCAATATTCATTTAAAAATGCTCCGAGTCCAAACTCACTGCTGCACAGGGGGTGCAAGGGCCCGTAACCGCACTCAGACCCTCCCGCCCTGTACAACCGTCTCGCCCCCCAAACACACACCCACCGATTTCACTGCGGCCCTTGTTTTGAACAAACTGTGACCTGCTACCTCGGTGGTAGAGGAAGTGTGGTCTACCTCATGGACTCTCCTAAGGCTGTCCATGCAGAGCTGAGCTTCTGACCCTGCTCTCCTCCCTCTCCTCTTAGCATTTCTTCAAGGCAGGTCTACTGGGACAAGCACCCCGATTCTGATTTTCATTTTTTATCTAAGATCTTTGCTTCTCTTCACTTTTCAGGATGATTTTTTCTGATTGCACAATGCTGGGTGGTGGGTTTCTGTCCCCAGCATGGGAGGCGTGTCCCTCTGTCCTTGCTTGCACGGGACCTGAAGAGGACTCTGATGTCATCGTGTCCTTGCTCCTTGGGGTCACGGGCTTCCCCCCTTCTTTCCTGGTATCCTGCCTCTGGCTGCAGCAGCCTCACTGCGATGTGCCTGGTGACCAGGGCCTTGCCGGGTGGTGTTCTCCTGGCCCTGGGCTCTGTTCTCCTCACTGGTTCATAAACTTCTCTGTCCTGTTACTTCCCCTCTCTCTCCTTCCACAGCGTCCCTTCCCATGGACGTCGCACTGCCCCTGTGTCCTCTGTCCCTCTGTGGGCTCCCTGGCCTCATCGCTCTCTCAGTTGGAGGAGTTTCCACTCACACACCTCCAAGCCCACTGTCTCTTTTCTTGGCGGTGTCCAGTCTACTCCTGGACCCTGAAGGGCATTCTTCATTTCTCTTACCAGGCCTTTGGTTGTGCATTGTCTTTTGATTCTGGTTTAGACTCTGTCCCTGCCTTCATCACCATCTGTTCTTACAGGCTGTCCACTTCTTAATCAGTGCCCTTGCCTATGAACCACAATGACTTTAAATCCTTGGTGTGGCCATTTCAGCATCTCTGGCACAGGTGCTTGCTTTATCTTTTCAAACTGTGCCTTTGCCTTTTAGTTTGCCTGGTAGTTTTTTGTTGAAAGCCGAGCACGATGTACCACGTGAAAAGAACGGTGGTGACAGGTGTCAGTGTGAGCTTGCGCTTTTCAGTCTAGGATTTGGATTGTCTTTACAGTTTGCTGTAGCTGTTGGTGTCAGAGACTAAAATTTCTTCTTGTGCTTTGTGTCATCCTTCTTGCCCTTGGGTGTCCCCAGAGATGCCTCCTTAAATAGGGTCTGAAGTATATGGCTCTTTTAGTGATAATCCCTGTTACTAATGTGAGGGTAAGGTGTGAGGAAAGGAGAATTCTGGTCTTTTTGTGAGCCTGGGTTTGTATCTCCTCCCCAATTCGGAGCCTAGAGGAGTTGCAGTTGGGTGTCCTCCCTTCCCCGTGGTCAGGTTTCCTCAGTGGGGTGGCTCTGGTGAACTAGTTCCTTCTTAGGCCTTGCTAGGAAGCACAGATGCTCCAGTGTGTTCAAGACGGCTCCTTTCCCCACCGCCTGAGGAAGAAGCAGTGGTTCTCTCATTGTCCTTGTGAGAACCTATTGGGCTCCTGGAAGTAAAATTCATAAATGTGTGGAACTTCTGCAGTAAATGTGGGCCTTCCTGGAGTCTGTAGCGCTCAGACCCGTCCATGCTGCGTCTCTGACAATTCCCAATTACCATTTAGGCTCTCCTGCCCCAGCACAGCTTCCCGGGAGCTGCTTCTAGAGGCCTTCTGCTCTGGGGAGCGGATTCTCGACTCAGTGTGCGGGCAGCGAGTGCCCTGTGACCTCTGAACTCTGGATGTTCTAAGAAGAGTTGCCGGTTTCCACCTGGCCCAGTGCTTTTTCTCGTGGAAACAGGAGCTCGCTGTGAGCTTTTATGTTTCCATGTGACCATCCAGCAGCACGCGTCGGGGACATCCTCTTCTCCCTTGGAGTGGCTTTGATGTCCTTGCCAAGAAATCGATTGACCCTATAATTGTTTATCTATTTCTAGACGCTATTTTGTTCTATTGATCTATTTGTCCTTCTTTGTCCTTCTGTCTTATTACTCTAGCTTAATTTGTAAAGACTAAATTAAGCCCATGTCAGGACCAGAAGCTCTTTTACACAATTTGCTTGATCGCTGTAGATCTTCTCTATTTCATACAAGCTTCAGAGGCTGGTTCGATTTTTATTTTTAAAATGCTGCTGAGCCTCTATTTGCTATCACATTTATTTGTGGAGTCGATTTAGGGAAAATTGTCATCTTAAAAGTATTTGGCCATTCAGTCAAAAAACACGGTGTGTGCTCATTCAGATCTTTAGCTTCTCTCTCCAACTTCCGTAGTTTCCAGGTGGTTTTCCATATCATCTCTATGAGGGCTGAAAACCTCAGCCGTATTTTTGCTTTAAGCTATCAATGTCTTTCAAATAGGTGAAGGGAAAGATAATAAAATTAAACATATATATAATACACCCTCTTCAGGTCATTGGGGACTGTGGGACCCCAATCTCCTCCTCTCCCTCTCTGTTTCCCAGCCACAGTGACTTGAAAGTCGCTCCACTATGTGCTCCTGCCATTTTGCACTGCCACAGGCCCAAAGCAACAGACCCCTAACATGGACTAGAATCTCCCAGACTGGACAAACCCAGCTGGTCATGTTAGGTCTGTTAGTCAGGCATCTTGTCGCAGTGAGAGGAGGCTGACCAATAGTTAGCGTGTGATTAGATAATATGCACATTCGCGGATAGATGCCTGCTTGGCCTGTTGCATTTACCCACATCACTACCTTGTTTTGAAATGATCTTTTGTAGAGGTCCGAATTTTTCATCAACACCACTTTTCTCAGATTGGGGACTTTCTAATGCGTTTCTCTCTCTCTCTCTCTTTCTTTCTTTGGTACTGTGGATTGAACCTGGGGGTGCTTAGCAATTAAGCCACATCCCCAGCCCCTTTTAATTTTGAGACAGAGTCTTGCTTAGTTGTTTAGGGCTTCGCTAAGTTGCTGAGGCTGGCTTTGAACTTGCAATTCTCCTGCCTCAGTCTCCTGAGTCACTGGAATTATGGGTGTGTGCCACCGCGCCTGGCTCTTAGGCATATCTTAAAGGGAACATCTGCTGGCGATTACATTTCTCAGTTATGATCCTTACAAAAATATTTGTCTCACCCTAAATTTTGAAGTTTATTTTCTGTATGAACAGATTCACGGGGTGATATTTCCTCTCCTACGATGTCTCTCCGTTGCCTCCTGGTCCCTGAGAAGCCCACTGTCCCCCCGCCGCTCTGCACGCTCCACTGTCCCTTTGAGCCTCACCCCCAGCTCCTCTCTCGGCCCTGGGGCTCCATCCTCTGACTTGGGGCCTCTGTATTTCCCCTGCCGCGTCCTCACGGAACTTCCTGAACATGGATCCACCAAATGTGCAGGTGTTTGGGGCCAGCTTGGCCAATCTGCTTGGTGTCTTGGAGAGACGGACGGTCTCCTCTTGCGGGGTGCAGCTGGTCACCCTGTTGATCTTGCTTTCCCTGGTGGAGTCAGGAGTGTGAGTGGTGCTGGCTCCGTCTGGGGGGACCTCAGCCACGTGAACTTGCCCGTGCCTCTCGCACTGAGTGCCACGGGACGGCCTCCTTTTACCTTGCGAAGCTTTTGACTTGAATGTGTTGGTGTTGATATCACTGTAACGAGAGTTACTGCACGCTTTCTTCTGCAGGGTGTGTGTGTGTGTGTGTGTGTGTGTGTGTGTGTGTTTCCTACTGCTCTTGCTGCTGGTGCACGTTTGGGTTTTATTAAACCCAGTGTGACTGCAGCCTTTCGAGTGGATCTTCACCCTGCCCACGTTTGCCTGAATTGATGGCACATCTGGATTTTTAATTGGTCTCCTGTGCTGTGTTTCTTCCCTAATCTTTCTTTATTTTTCTCTCCTCATTAGTGCTGTATTCTGCACTGACTTTTTTTTTTTTTCTCTTTCAAATTGTGACCTGTGTTTCTGGGTTTAGTGGTTAATTGGCAAACTTGGTCCCTCACACAGGGAGTCAAGCTATTCAAGGACCCAAACTCCTTACCTGCCCTGGACGTTCTGCTCACCGCCTGTGACTTCCGTGCTACACACCCAGAGCCCCTGGTTGAGTGCGCCTGCCCTCGAGGGCCGATTTCCCTGGCGTCCTGGCCTTCCCAGGTCACATCTCCCTGGTGGCGCTATCCTGGGTGAGCCAGGGATTCGCCGTGGCGGGGTCTGGGGCTGTGCGCTGTGGCCCTGTGGTTCTCTTTACCTTGTGGTTGAAGGATGCTATTCTCCTTGTGACGGCCACTGCGTCTGCCCACAGGCCCTCTCATCCTGCCCGCCACCCTCTCCTGTGCAGGCGGTGGCCCAGTTGGCGCTGTCACTGGCTAAAGGAGACCTCTCTTCCCACGGTGGTTTTGCACCTTCTCATTTTCCAGGTCCTGTGATTTCTCTGTTTTGTCTCTGTGCATAACTCTGTGTAGATGTACTCTTCTTGCAAGTCGCTGGCCTCCTTGAATCAGGGGTACTTTTATTGGGGGTGGTCATTGGTGACCTTTTTTAAACATTGCAGCTGGGCTGCTGCCCGTCTCACTTCTCTTTCCGAATCCCCAAAATGCCTGTGGTACCTTCTCTGCCCTCTGCCTCCGACCTCTTAGCACCTTCCTCTTTGTTTTCTTGCTGTATTTCTGTGTAACTTACTCTGATCTGATGTCAACCTCCTCCTCTCCTTTCTTCACTCCCCTCTTCGTCTTTGTCTAATTAGGTCCATCCACCCAGCGCCCGGCCATGTTGGTGGCCACTCCTAGCAGCAGTGACTCGTGCTCCTCTGCTCCTTTCTGTCCCTCTCACCAACCGCTTCATTCCTGAGATGCTGCTGGCTCGTCTTCTGTCCACTTGTCCTTCTGCGCACCTTTTTCCTGCTCCCAATCCCTCTCTTGGTCTGCTGTTCCTCCCCCCCTCCCCGTGGTGCCTGTTCTGGAAGCTGCCTGGGACGGTGTCCCCTGGGACTGGACAGACACCGACCAGGACTCTGGGGACGGGGACGGAAGCCTGGCTGGCGCGGATCGGGGCAGGCAGTGCTGGGGGTCAGGCTGCCAAC
Source organism: Callospermophilus lateralis (assembly GCF_048772815.1). Classification (NCBI taxonomy): domain Eukaryota; kingdom Metazoa; phylum Chordata; class Mammalia; order Rodentia; family Sciuridae; genus Callospermophilus; species Callospermophilus lateralis. Next base: position 104,863 of record NW_027513478.1, read on the forward strand.
CCAGGCCAGCGGCTCCCGCTGAGAAGCCTGAGGCCAGGTCCCCTGCTAACACGGCTTGGGCGGCCCTTCCCGGGGCTGTCCTGCCCCTTCTCCTGAGTGGGCTCCTCTGCTGGAGGAGGCCTTGAGAGACGGTCCTTTAGTGGAGACTTGCGCTGCTCCCACCCAGAGGCCCTGGTACTGATGGGAGTTTCCTGCACTGAGCTCCAGGTACGGCCTGGCTCTCCCTCTGCCGCCTGGTTTCTCCTCTTCCCTCCTGTTGGGCGCAGATTCCTCGCTTTCCTGGGCAGATCATGGACGCTCTGAAGGCATTTAGAAATATGTTACCTGCTTTTTATTTATCCGTCTTTAGGAGATGACTTGGGCATCCACACTGCTGGTGAGAGTCCAGAGCAGGGAGCTCCTGACACTGTGTGGGGGTGTCCACACTGCCTGGTGAGGTTCTGGTATAGGGACCCCCCCACACTGAGGGAGGGTGTCCACACTGCCTGGTGAGAGTCCAGAGCAGGGAGCTCCTGACACTGTGTGGGGTGTCCACACTGCCTGGTGAGGTTCTGGTATAGGGACCCCCCCACACTGAGGGAGGGTGTCCACACTGCCTGGTGAGAGTCCAGAGCAGGGATACCCAATACTGGGGGTGTCCACACTGCCTGGTGAGGTTCTAGTACAGGGACCTCCTCACACTGGAAGGTCCCCAGTGCCTGGTGAGGTTCCGGGGCAGGGAGCCCGACACTGGTGGTCCACATCGGTTCACAGTTGTGGCTGCTGGCAAGGTCTGGAGTGGACATGAGTGCAGGGACTTCTCTCCACCTGGGATTTGTGCACAGGGGAACCTGGGCCACGTAAATGTGCTTCATGCTCCTAAAGCCTGGTGCTGGCTTTCAGAGCAGTGTGCCCGGCTCCGGTGTCTGTCACCTCCAGGGTCCTGGCTCTGCAGTCTGGAGTCAGGGGAGGGCCGAGGACTCCAGCCTCGGCCCTCCCCTGTACAGCCTGCTCTGCTGCTGTGGCTGCTCTGGGCATCTGGGCCTGTGCTCTGAGGACATGGAGGAGTCATCTGGACCTGGTTCTGTTACCAAAAGCTTAGTCCTCCCTTATTCCAATCTGATTACTAGGACATGGTTTTGAGAAAAAGGAAAAGAAGGTGTATGGCTTTGTCAGCAAAGGGGAAACGGGGACCTGTCCCATCAGCAGGAACAGGGGCGTCAGAGGCGACTCCAAGGCACACGTCACCTGTCTCTGTGGGAGTTGAAATTCACTTGTTTACCTGGGAGACAGCCATCCCCATAGTCTGGAGGGCTTCCTGCCTATGGAGGGTGTGTGCTGGGACAGAGGAGTCTGCCGGGACGGGAAGAAAGTGACCTGTTTCCCTGAGGTCAGGGAGGGGGAGCTCAGGGAGGAGCAGGAGAGAGGAGGAGAGAAACCTGTCCCTTCTGGAAGTCAGTCGCAGACCATCCAGGGCCGAGTCCACAGCATAAAGTGGACCCTGGTTACAGCTCCCCAGGGCCTCCCTGCAGCTCAGACCAGTGGGCTCTCGAGTGAGTCTAGGGTATGGGGCCATCTGTCCAGTCATAATGAGTATGCTGGGGACAGGGCTCTGAACATGGGCATTCAGAAGTGTCCTCCTGCCTGCCAACGGGACAGTGCCATTTGTCTTCATGTGTTTGCTCTGTGCCGAGGCTTTTTCTCTCTACAGACGCACAAACCAAATTTCCAGACCCCAGCCAGAGAAGGCAAATGAAAATGCCAGTAAATTTGGAATACACCTTCAGAGTAGAATACCACATGCAAATGGCCCCGTAATTCCATTATTAAATGTCACTCTGAAACACCGGAGGAGGCAGAGCTGCTTAAGCTGTGGGTCTGGGTAATTGCTGTTGTGTTGTCTGCACATCCTCTGCCTGGAAGGGGCTCCCTCCTTTGTTTTCCAGTGTAAACTGCTTGCCTTACTATTTACATATCAATGCAAACTTCCTTTTGCTAAATCATGCAAATGAAACAGCAGGTCCGTCCAGCCCAGGGATGCAGCACCAGGGATCACTTAGCCAGCGATTTCTTTTTATTTATCCCAGGTCCCCGAACATTTGGGCTGGCCTGTGGAATGCAATCACTCCGGATCTCTGGCTCCCAAGACCTGGTGTTTATTGTGCCCATTTGACCTGGTTTTAGAGATTAGGAGGCAGGCCGTGTCCTCAGTCCCTGCACTGAGTGAAGGATGGGCTGGACGTGACGCCCGCGGGGACTGCTAAAGTGGCCTGGCTCTGGGAAAAAAAAAGAAAGAAAGAACGCAGGAAAGAGAACTGCAGTCTGGACGCTCCACTCTTCACGGTCGGGAGCCGCAGTTGGTTTCAGGGCAGTGTATGCCATGACTGCAGCACGGGCCCCGCCTGGTCCCTTTGGGCCTCTGTTGCAGGCTCCCCATACAGAGGAGCTGGTAAGAAGCAAAGGCTTCCCAGGGCTCCGGAGGTGAGGGCCCAGCTGGGTTCAGCCAGAGCCGGGCTGGGCCACTGGGAGGAAAGGCCCGGCTCCGTGGAGCCTCTATGCTGGTGCTGGTCACAGGGGACGTCCCACCCTCCTCCCAAAGTTGTCCCCAGTGGTTTCAACATGTGATTTTGGGACTGCAGATGTTCCGGCCGCAGCAGGTACACACACTCAGGGAGGAGGCAGAGAGGCTCACGTGCCCTGTGCCACGGGCAGCGCAGGGCCAGGTAGTCACCTCTTGCCCCTGGATGGAGATGTCCCTCGGCCACATGGGTCCTAATCCATCCCTTGCCTAAATGGTTCTGAGAAAAAATTGTAAGTAATTGTGAAGCCAGACGGCCTGTGAAACGTCAGAGTGGCCACATAATAACAGAATACCTGCAATTAAACCCTCCATGCCTCCGCCCTGCCGGCCACGTCTGCAGGACGGCTTTGCTCCCGAGTCTTCCGATCCATCTTGTGTTGGGAGCATTTCATCTGTGAGGTCCCCAGATAAGTGCCACACTCCTTGAGAGCAGAGTTGAATGCTTCTGTCTTGTTTGTGTGAAGAATCTCTCCACAGCATGATGCCGAGACTGGGAGGACCGGAGGGCTGCCCGTGCCGTGCCCTGCAGGTGCCAAGGCTCGGCCACGGCTGGACGGCAGGTGAGCCCAGGCACCTGCTCACAGACTTGGAGGACACTGCCCCGCCCATGGACAGGTCTTAGGAAATGCAGGTGGTTTTCGGTTTTCCCCTTCATCTATTTTTTAAACCAAGGAGAGCAGGAGCAGAGCAGGTCTGGGAGGCCCCACCTGGTGCAGGAAGAGCTCACCTGGATCCCGATGCAGGGCCCGACGTACTAGCAATGCCTGTCCACCTGATCTCACCAGGACACGTGGGGCTGCCGAGGGCACAGGGATGCAGGTGAGCCCTCGCTAGCCTTGAGATCTGGTTGCAGGAAAGACTTTCACTGAGTTGGGATGAACTTGTCTTTGGGAACAGGTGGTCCAAATAGCAAGGTCTCAGGCAATGAAGACCCACAGGGTGTGTAACTGGGGTCGGTAAGACGCCGCACTGCACTACAAATGGAGGACACCACATGACACAAATCACCAGAGAGGTTCCGCTTTATTACAAAAGGCTGTGGGTGTATATAGATCTAAGGGGAGGTGGCAGGGCTTAGGTAAATGACGGGGTCACCCGTTTATTGGTAAGTTCTTCCAGATGTCAGTTCCGAGGCCAAGAAGTTAGTTCTTATTGGGGCTAAGGTTTCCCGCCAGCGGGATTTGAATATTGGCACTGGCAGGAGAATTGGCGCCAGTGGGAAAGGGAGAGGCAGGAAGAAGCCCCTTAGGCGCCATGTTGGGGTTTTGGGGGTGTGGCTGCCATTATACATTCTCCCAACATTCCTCCCTTTTTGTTTTCTTAGGAACTGGGGCGTCGTTGGTCAGATCTGGCTGCTTCCTGCTGTGTGGGGGCGGCGTGGGACCTAGAAGGGGAAGTGGAGGAATGTTCGGGGGGCAGGTCTGGGGATATCATGGCAACCAGAAATAAAACCCAGTGGCTGTAGACAGCTACTTCGGTAGAGGTGAAGTCTATAAAAGTTCCCTGAAGCCACAAGTCATCGATGGCATTGAACCAGTCCTGGATAGAGGAGATTGTTGGTATCAGCCACTGGTCCTGTAACAGAGATTCTAGGAAATATTGGAAGCGTTACCTTGACATGGCGTCACCAGCACCTGAAGAAGATCAGAGCGAACAAAAACAGGATGAAGATAAAAATTAAAGCAAAGGTCAGTTTTTGGCAGAAGTTCCATATTGGGGGACTGACAGAGAAGAGGCCAAGGACCATGAGGAGGCTTAAAAGGACATAGACTCAGGAATCCAGGGTGGCAGATTAAGAGTTTCTCTGGGCTCGTTGTCTCCTGCTGTCCGATGTCCATTGCATTCCATTGTGCCTGGTAGTGAGCTTCAGCACTGAGTGAGCTGTTCTCTTGAAGATGTTGGGGGTTCATCGGTCATCAGAGGCTGGTAGTGCCTAAGCAGAAGCTGGTTGAAAGTTTGATTAGAAATTTTCTGTAATTGGGTTTGAAGGAACTTCATTATGCAGGGCAAGAGAGCGCAAAAAAGGAGCATCCCAATAAGGGGCCCCAAGAGAGGTAGCAAGTACGTGGTGAGAGAGGATTGGAAGAACCCCGTTATGGAATTAGGGGAGGTGGTTTTGAGCAATTGGGTTGATAATTCCTGCAATTTAACAACATTTTGTTCTATTAGACCAGATTCATTAATATAATAACAACATTCTTCCCTGATAAATAAGCAAGTACCTCCCTTTTCCGCTGTTAGAAGGTCAATTTGGTGTATGCTTGATTCTTATAGCGAGGCTTATCTAGAAAGCGTTTTTTGCATGAATTATAAGGGCATCTGCCATAGGTGTCAGGCCAGTGCTTACAGGATTCCTCAGTTTGGTCTCCTATGAAGCACAGACAGCATTGCTGAACATAAGTGGGATGAGGTGTCCCAGTTGAATCCAGTAACATTAAGGGCCCAATTACAGCCAGTGAAAGGGTAATTGCCTTGACCCATAAGCTGAGAGTGGGTGGTGCCATCCTGTTGCCATGTCACTTGGATGTAGAAGCTCCATCTGTGGGTTGGGATAGAAGCTTGAGAGAGATTAATGATTAGTAACAGGAGAGGATTGGCGAGATACTTTGAGTTTGGTGGGCCCCAGCATGGTGGAAATATGACTGTATGAGGTCCCGTCCAGCGAGGTTTCAACGTAAGACTGCATCACCTGGTTGAAGAGGGTCCGATTCAATTCCTGATTGTGCTGGAACAGAAGTAACAGATGGTGCAGGAAGACACCGGTCTGCGTGTTCTCTTAGGAGTTTGTGCAGAAGTATGAGATAGGGCAGGTAGGACACAAGGGGGAGGGAGGAGTGACAGGAAAGTTTTAGTTGATTAAGAAAGGCGCCCATAGAGCAGCTCAAAGGGGCTAAGGCCTGAGGGGGCTCAAGGAGTTGCCCGAATTTGGGTGAGGGCCAGTGGCAAAAGATGGGGCCAGGACAGTCTGAGTTCAGTAGCAAGTTTGGTGAGATGGCCCTGAGAAGGCCATTAGCCTCTCAACCTTACCCGAGGATTGGGGTCAGTGGGGGACGTGGGGCCTCCAAGTGCTGTTCAGGCCTTTGGACACTAGTTGAACAACCTGAGAAGTGAAGGCTGGACCGTTGTCTGGATGGAGGCAGGAAGGTCGAACCTAGGAATGATCTGCTCAGTGAGGATGGAGGCGACAGTGTCAGCAGTTTTCCTGGAGGTAGGGAAGGCTTCTATCCAACTGTAAGAGAGTGCTATCCCCAAGTCACCAGCAGTTAGATCCTGTGTCAAGGCCTGACCAAAGAGGTAGGGACTGTCCCTGAAGCCTTGGGGTAGGCCCGTCCATGTCAGCTGTTGAGACCTAAAGAATGTAAGGTCTTCCCATGTGAAGGTAAAGAGGTAATAAGAGTCAGGATGCAGAGGCACTGAAAAGAAATCAGCTTGAAGATCCAGGACAGTAAAGTGAATGGTCAAAGGGGGATATGAGAAAGAAAAGCATGAGGGTGGCAAACCACCGAGTGGATGGGAATAACTGCCTCATTAATTAGGCGGAGTTCCTGGACTAAGTGATAGGCTCCTGAGGATTTGCGGAACAGAAATATGGGAGTGTTGCAGGGGGAGTCTTAGGGACTCGAAGGAAATTTAAGTTTGGCATTTGAGCTGGATACGGACTGGCTAGTGGTGGGAGGCTATGACTGGTGTGGAGTTGTCCCAGACCTGGGGATCAACTAGATCAGGGGGCAATGGCACAGTAGGTACTGTCAGGTCATTAGAGAGGGTAAGGATTAGAGGCAGAAGGAGATGGGTGGTAGTATTCTTGGGGTATAGTTAAAGGGAGGCTCCTAGTAATTGGAGAACATCTCTGCCTAGGAGAGGAATGGACAGGATGGAATGACCAGAAAAGAGTGAGTGAATGGGTGTCCCTCCAGGACACAGGCCAGCTTTACAGTTCTGTTTGGGGAGAAGGGTTTGTTATCAACCCCCATAACTGAGACCTGGGAAGGAAACAGAGGCCTAGAATGGGCAGGCAAGACAGAATAGGTAGCCCCCGTGTCCACAAGGAAGCTTATGGACTTATCTGCTGCCTGGAGCATTACCCTGGGCTCAGAGAGAACGATGGGGGTCTTCGAGTCTGGGCTTCTTCAGTCTTCTGCGAACCCCAAGAGTTCAGGAGAAGGGACTGCCTGACTGGTCATACCCCTGTGTAGAGGCGCCGAGGAAGGGCCAGCCATGGGGCAGTCACTCTTCCAATGTCCTGTCTGCTTACAGGTGTGGCATGGCCTGGGAGTAAGCCATGGGTCTGAACATTGGTGAGCCCGGTGACCTTCACATCCACATTTGAGGCAAGCCTCTGGTGGAGAGGAATGCTGGTTCCCCTCTGAAACTTCTGCTGGAGATGTAGGCCTCAGGGCCGCTGCCAAGGCCTGGGTTTGGTGTGTTACCTTTTTCTGCAGTGGAGCCTGCTTTAAAGGCCATTTTCACCAGATCTCAGATAGGGGTCTGAGGGCCCTCCTTAGCTCATTTGAGTTTTTTCTAATCTCATAGGCCAATTGAGTAATGAAATGAGTTGCTAACACTGTAGCCCTGAAGGGAGACTCAAGATCCAGCTTAGTGTATTTGGTTAGGGCCTCTGTAAGGCGGTTGAGAAATAAGGATGGATTTTCATCGGGATTCTGGGTAATTTCCTTCAGTTTATTGAAGTTGACTGTCTTATTAGAAAGTGCTTGCATGCCTGCTATAAGATATTGGACCATGTGGGCACAGTGACGGCGACCTTGTTGGCCATCTTGATAGTCCCAGTTAGGTTCGGTTAGGGGAACAGCTGCTTCACCTGTGGGGAGAGACATATCTGTTAAACGAATTTGTTCAGCATGATCTCGAGCAGCCTGCTGAATGCGGGCTCGGGCTGCTCATCTGGGGTCAGAGTAGAGGACAGAACAACATAGACGTTGTGCCAGGTAAGATCATAGGTCTGGGAGAGAGATCGGAATTCCTTAATATAAGCAGAAGAGTCAGCAGAGAAGGACCCAAGTCGTTTTGCAATCTGGGAAAGATCTTGAAGCGAAAATGGGACATGCATTTGGACTATCCCTTCAGCACCAGCTATTTCCCTGAGAGGACAAAGGAACTGTGGGTTATCTGATAAGAGGGATTGGTGGGACGGTGTGGGCACTGGAGAAGAGAGGCATGAGTAGGGGGAGGGGAAAGGGCTTATCAGTAGAAGAGGTGAGCAGAGTGGGGGAGGAGGCTCCGAGGGATCTGGAGAGTCCCACCCATTGCAGCCATGTGGGACCCATCTTGCCCGCCCGTTGGAACTGGGCGGCAAAAGGGAGGCGCGCGTGAGTCAAGGGCTTGCGTGAAAGCTGCCGTGGCACAATGAAGGTGAAGGACGGCGGCTCGCCCGCCAGCTGAGGTGGGATCCCGAGGCCTCTCCAGGCCGCCGAGGGCGCACTACCGGCCCGTTTCGCCCACCGCACTGGGAAGGTTGAGCACCAGTGCATGTGTCTGGTGGCCAGGCAGACTGGAAGCGCCCAGAAAGGGCCACGGGCGGCGGCGGCAGTGGTGGCGGCAGTGGTGGCGGCGGTGGCAGACAGGAAGAAGAGGGAGGGGAGGGGGATATCTCCGTGGAGGAAGAGGGGGGAAGTGTGCAGACAGGGCCGCTGCAGCAGGGAGGGGGAGGGGACATGGGAGGGAGAGCAGACATGAAGAGTGGAGGGAAAGGCGCAGAGGGAAGGTTGGGAGCAGAGAGCAGAAGGCAGGACGGGAAGACCTGGGAGTCTCCTTCCACCCTTTCAGATGCCGGCAATAGTTAAAAGGTCCCGGAGGAAATCTGGATCTAGCAAGCCTTTTGGAGGCCAATGATTGTCATTATCTAGCGGATATGTGGCCAATCTTGGGTATAGAATCTGATAAGAATTTTGGGCTTGAGATCCAGGGAGAGAGAGAGTAGCCAAATTCTTAAGGAGACACTTGAGTGGTGAGGTTTCCGGTATAGACGGGGAGGCTCCCATAGTTAGAGTAGAGGAAGGGACAGCAAAGGGAGAAAGAGAATTAACCCGGGCCGTAGGAGCTTCCTGGAAGCATAGAGCAGATGGAGGGTCACGTGGGCATCCCCCAAGTGACCAGTCCATTGTGAGTAGGTACAGAGGGCACAGGTTGGTCGTCACCGATGAAGTGCGGTCTGTGTGACCCTGTAGGGTCGAGGCCGCGGGCAACCTGACGTCAGGAAAATTTTTCCACCGGAACGAGAGAAAGTCAAGAAAGGAAGGGACAGAGCTCCAGCAGAATGCAGCTACGGGCTGGAGGTTCAGCTCCAGGCTGAACACAGCTCCGGCAGGGTGAGTTCCAGTGGGACGCGGCTTCCGCGGAGGAGGAAGAGACCAGGGAGCCTCTTGTGTAAACCCAGAAGCCTCACGCCCCAAAGGGAAGAGAGTCACCAGAGGGTCCACTGCGGCCAGTGAAGGTCTTAGTGGGGTGCATTCCCTGCTCCCTACCGGGCGTCAGGAGTGTGCCGGACAATCACGGTCACGTTTCCTGCTGCTAGCCTGAAGAGAGTTGGTGAGCCGGGGAGGGGAAACTTACCTAAACCCGATCAGTGGTGAGTGCAGGGAGCCCGCGCCCAAAAAGACAGACAAGGGCAAAATGTGTCGTTGGTGACGGCGGTGGTGGAGACGGGGCTCGGTTTGTCGAGCACACAGTCTCCCGGGTTTCGGCACCACTGTAAGACGCCTCACCGCAGTACTGATGCAGGACACCACACGACACAAATCACCAGAGAGGTTCCGCTTTATTACAAAAGGCTGTGGGCTTATATAGATCTAAGGGGAGGTGGCAGGGCTTAGGTAAGTGACGGGTCACCTGTTTATTGGCAAGTTCTTCCAGATGTCAGTTCCGGAGCCCAAGAAGTTAGTTCTTATTGGGGATAAGGTTTCCTGCCTGCGGATTTGAATATTGGCACCAGCGGGAGAATTGGCGCCAGTGGGAAAGGGAGAGGCAGGAAGAGAAGCCCCTCAGGCTTATGTTGGGGTTTTGGGGTGTGGCTGCCATTATATGTTCTCCCAACAGGGTCCACTGTGTCCTGTGGACTCCGCCCTGGCTGCTCTGCCACTGTGACTGACTTCCAGAAGGGACAGGTTTCTCTCCTCCTCTCTCCTGCTCCTCCCTGAGCTCCCCCTCCCTGACCTCAGGGAAACAGGTCACTGTCTTCCCGTCGGGCAGACTCCTCTGTCCCAGCACACACCCTCCATAGGCAGGAAGCCCTCCTACTCTGGGGATGGTGTCTCCCAGGTTAACAAGTGAATTTCAGCTCCCACAGAGACAGGTGACGTGTGCCTTGGAGTCGCCTCTGACGCCCCTGTTCCTGCTGATGGGACAGGTCCCCGTTTCCCCTTTGCTGACAAAGCCATAGACCTTCTTTTCCTTTTTCTCAAAACTGTGTCCTCCTTATTGGATTGGCATCGGGGACAAGGACTGAGCTCTTGGAAAGAGAACTTCCTGGTTTTCAATTTTGAAAAACTTCAACTACTGCCTGGTGACAGTGGTTCAGTGCCCATCAAGGGTCTGCACTGGGGTCACTGTGTGAGGGGGTCACTGTGTGAGGGGGTCACTGTGTGAGGGGTGGTCACTGTGTGAGGGGGTCACTGTGTGAGAGGGTCACTGTGTGAGGGGGTCACTGTGTGAGGGGGTCACTGTGTGGGGGGGGTCTCTGTGTGAGGGGGGTCACTGTGTGAGAGGGTCACTGTGTGAGGGGGTCACTGTGTGAGGGGGTCACTGTGTGGGGGGGGTCACTATGTGAGGGGGGTCACTGTGTGAGAGGGTCACTGTGTGAGGGGGGTCACTGTGTGAGGGGGTCACTGTGTGAGGGGGGTCACTGTGTGAGAGGGTCACTGTGTGAGGGGGTCACTGTGTGAGGGGGGGTCACTGTGTGAGGGGGTCACTGAGGGGGTCACTGTGTGAGGGTGTCACTGTGTGAGGGGGGTCACTGTGTGAGGAGGGGTCACTGTGTGAGGGGGGTCACTGTGTGAGGAGGGGTCACTGTGTGAGGGGGGTCACTGTGTGAGAGGGTCACTGAGGGGGTCACTGTGTGAGGGGGTCACTGTGTGAGCGGGTCACTGTGTGAGGAGGGGTCACTGTGTGAGGGGGGGTCACTGTGTGAGGAGGGTCACTGTGTGAGAGGGTCACTGTGTGAGAGGGTCACTGAGGGGGGTCACTGTGTGAGGGGGTCACTGTGTGAGGGGGGTCACTGTGTGAGGGGGGTCTGTCCACTGCAGTGTCTGCTTGACCCTGGAGCGGAGCTCCTCACTGCGATCCTCTAGGTCCACCGGGTCACTGGGCCATGGGTGGTGAGGCTTGCCCAGTGCCAGGAGGGCACCGCCAGGAGGGCACCGCCAGGAGGGCACCGCCAGGAGGGCCGTGGTGCTGGGCTCCGCCTTGGTGAGCAGGAGCGGTGGTGGTAGCTGCCTGGGTGCTGACCCGGCAGCTCTCTGTGAGTTTGTTGGTTGCCAACTGGATACAACCAGGTCCCATTAATTGTTCACATTTTTACTCTCATCTTTAAGTATTGCTTTTTAAATTGATTGTTTTGATTTCGAGTGCAAATCTGGTGGTCAGTGGAGTTTCTGGTTCTCTCAGAGCCTCTTCCTGTTTCCTCCACATGGGAATTGGGATTCCTTCCGCTGACTCTGGGGGCCTGTCTGTGGGCCTGTATTTCCTCCTGGCTGTCCGTCTCTTTCCCTGCCTCCTCCCCCACAGCCATACCTTCCCTGAATGAGTTTGGGATCTGTCAGGTGTCCTCAGAACACTCCCTATTTTCAGGTGCGCATGGCGGCTTCACCGAGGCCCACCAGCCTGAGCAAGGACCCCTTACAAGTTTCAGAGAACTGAAGTTCAGGTGTGTTCTCCGCTCAACGTGGGAAAGGTCAGCTAAAGCACATTTAGAGCAGTTAAGCTAGAAACCACTGGCGGTCCTGGGCACCAGCAAGGCAGAGGGAGGGCCGGGGACTCCTGGCTGGCAGGAAGCAAGGTGGCAGTGCCCGCCAGGAAACAGCCTGGCTTTCCTGCCAAAGTTAACGCCCACTTCCAGCGGCCATCGGCCCACTCCTGGTTCTCACCCAGTGAAGTGGAGACCCGTCCACAGAAGCATCTGCAGGTGAATGTGTATAGAAGACTCTCAAGATTGCTCGACCCTGGAAACAGCTCACCCCAGAGGCTGACCGGAGGGGACAACCAAACCCCTGTGGACAGGCGCCTTGGGGACACCCATGGAGTGGAAAGCTATTGCCAAGGGCAGGAGAGGCTGGCACTGCAGCCCCCTCTCGCACGGAGAGGAGGAAGGCAGCCCTGGTGCGGGGACTCGTGGCTCTGTCTGTGTGGTGTTCTGTGAACGAGGACCACGTGGTGAGGGCTGGACCGCCATGCCCGGAGCTCCAAGAGGCAGCAGGGCGGGTTGAGGTGATGCCCTTGCCTGCGTTCTGGCCGGGTTCTTCTGAACCTGTACACGGGGACAGCCCAAAGCTGCACAGCAAAACAGTCAACTTCCTATGTGATGATTAGGAATTGGAACTGATAAAGATGGCGACCAGGCAGGGCCTGAGCCGAGGCAGGTGCTGTGATTGCGGCCTCAGTGATCCTTCTGCCTGCGGCCGAGGCCTGCAGCCGAGGCCATGTGTTCCCAGAAGGCTCCTCGAGCTGAGCGTTGTCAGTCTGGGTTTCCTACGTGGGGCTGAAACTCAGCAAAGGTGGACGATTGTGCAGGCGTCAAGGCTTGGACCTGGTCTTGCTGCTGAGTTTTTGCACATTGAGTGTCTTCGGTTTAACAGAAACAGAACGAGTGGACATGGAGACCAGCCAGATCCCGTCTTCCCTCCCTTGGCTGCTCCCTCTCGCTCGCTCTCACACATGCGCACGCACCTCTGGACCAAGGCTTCTGCACGTGCTTGTCCCTCATGTCTCTGTAACCATGTCCTCTCTGTCTCCCTGCTGGACGTTGCTCTAGAAGTCTGTCTGTCATTTTCTGTTGCTGTAGCTGAATCCCACAGACTGGGAAAGTGACAAGGGACAGAGGTTTGGACACTTGGTTCTGGAGGCTGGGCTGTCCAGGGCGTGACCTGGCCATCTAGCGAGGGCCCTATGCTGCCTCACATCGTGGCAGAGGGTGGACGTGGTGAGAGAGCTGAGTGCCAGCTCAGGTCTCCCGGTCCTCGTAAACCCCCTGACGCTACTGGGGCTCCACCCACCCATGCACCACCCGAGCCCCAACACCAACACGCCGACCAGGACTGGGGGTCTCTCGTCCAGCCCGTGGGCTTCCCCTGGTGACCTAGTCGCCTTTCTGTGGCTTCCTTCCTCCTCCCTGGCCACTGCTCAGGCTCCTCCCTCTGTCCCTCCCAGATGGAGCCCACCCTTCAGTGCTGAGACCAGGCGCCCCCCCACCACACCTCCTTCCTGGGTGGTGCCGGCCAACACTGTGGGTCCAGCCCTCGGAAGGCAGTGCCCCAGGCCCCTCAGCCCAGGTGTCCCTCTTGCCCCAGATGCCTGTCTTTGCTCAGGGACTCAAGGCTGATGGCTCTGAGCACAGTGGCTGACCTTCACCCTGCGGCTGGCCAAGGCGCCCGGGGAAGAGCCCAGGGACCTCACAGGCACCCACAGCCCTCCTAGATTTCCCGTCAGGCCTCTCTGCCTGTCCTCCAACGTGACCCTCTTGTCCCTCCATGGACTCTTGTCCTGTTGGCTCAGCCCCCACCCTACCCATGGGGACCTCACTGTCTCGCGGTCTTGACAGTGACCGTGGGTGGACATTCGCCTTCCTCTCTGGTGCCCAGGCCTCCTCCGCCTCGTTCTGCCTCCCACACCTGAGGGGCTCTGCAGTCCCCTGGGGTCCTGTCTAGCTTCGAATGTCCTCTTCTCCACCCCAGGAAGGGCCTCTCCTGTCTGCTCCCTCCCCATCCGTGCCATGCCAGGGCTCCCCTTGTGACGCACCCTCGGTCTGCACCCACATTCTGCGAGCACTGAGCTTATCCCTGCGCCTGCTCTGCCCTGGGACTCTGGACCCAAGAGGCTGGGCCGCTGCCTCCCTGCACATCGCTGTGCCCAGCACATGCCCAGCTGGTCCCAGGGCAGTGCCAGCCCCATCTGAATGGCCACTGGGGACCTGCGAAGCCACCTCCCACCCACGCTCTGTCTCATGCATGTGTCCTGCTGGGCTGGACGGTGACTTGAGGGGACAACACGAAGGGGTGTGAAGAAGCAGCTGCAGGTGTGGACAGGGGGCTGTGGAGAGAGGGCAAGTGGGCCTCTGTGGGGTTGCTGGCCGGTCTGCCCTGTCCTACTGTCCTGTCTGGTGGTCCTGGTGGCTGCGGTCAGCTATTCCTGTCAGCAGAGCCAGCGCAGCCCGGGCCTCTTGTCTCGGGTGCTGTCTCGTGGCAGGGGCTCCCACCTGGGCTTCCTTGTCTGCCCCCACCGAGGGTCCTTGCACCCGTTTCACAGGGGAGGGGTGGAGGGGCTCACAGTCATTCCCAAGGTGGCAGGGAGCCAGGGGGTCTGAGAGTGAACCAGGCCCCATCTCAGGGGCCCAAGACCACGCAATCCATAGTGGCATCCACATGGGCTGGTGTCCTCCGCCCCTCAGGGGCCACTTGGCAGAGCAGGGGCTTCTACAGGGCTTATCCCGCACCTCCCCACCCCTCCTCCCCTTTCTTTCCTTCCGAACGGGTTTCTCTCTAGCCCTGTGGCCACTGCATGTCCACTGGGCTCAGGCTCAGCCTGGTGTCTGCTCCCTGGGGAGCCACAGCACTGCCCTGACTCGGCCTTGCATTCGTCCTCCTCCCAAGGTCCTCCAGGCAGTGCTGACCGCAGTAGAACTGCCGGGGTGTGGCCGGCTTTGACAGTGAGGGGCTGGAGCACAGGGTCACCAGGGTCCTGCCCATGCAGCCTGTGGGCTTGCCGAGGGAGAGGGTGGGTGCGGGGCTGCAGCTGGGATGAGGGACGCTGATGTGGGGTGGCCCTCCCTGGGCCCCAAGGGGCTCACAGACGCAGCACGTGAGCCCTCTGGCTCCAGATGCCGAGCACGGCTGCTCCCAGGGATGGCCCAGGGTGGGCCTTCAGTGTGGACCCTTGGGAGGCCTCACAGGGAGCAGAGCATCCCCAGGGAAGGCCTGGGTCTCTTGCCAGTGAGGGGAGAGGGCCTTAAGGACCTCTCTCACTTCTTGGTGGACATTCTAAATCTGCAGAGGCAACATCTGACTCAGGACAGCGTCCTCAGAGCTGCCTCATGCTGAGGGTCAGCGTGTTCTTTACAAATCAGTCAAAATTTGGCATCTGATTGATACCTGTCCTGGTCGGCTCACCAGGGGTGCTAAGTGCCTGGCCTATGAGGCCAGATTTCTGGGTTTGGGTCGGGAGCACTTGGTCAGGCTGTGCCACATTAACCAAATGGCCTAATCCCCGGCTTCACTTTTCCCATGGAAACAATAAGAATAAATAGCAACCCTGCCATGACAAATGTAGTGATGAATACTAAGTAGTATCCCTGGCACATGGACTTAACTGTCGCCATCACCATCCTCACTACCATCACTACCACCATCACCATCATCATCACCATTAACATCACCCATCACCATCATCATCACCATTAACATCACCATCACCACCATCAATGAAGCCAGATTTAAAATTAGGTAGTCAGTGTAGTTAGGTAAATTGGGTCTAATATCGTATCGAGTGAAATCTAAAATGGAGGCCATGCTGACAATGATTCTGGGAAGCAGGACAACTCATGGAATGTTAATGAAGTCCCGGAAAGGCCCTAGGCCAAAGTCCACCCCAAAGAAATGTTAATGGAACCCAGGAAACAGCTCCCAACAGATTTGGAGATAGCCCATCCCAAAGAAGTGATAATGAAGTCCTTCCTGCCCAGATTACTTCTTTGGCCCTCCTGTGTCCCACCCCTCGGGCCTTCCAACCTACATTCCATCACCAAAACTATAAAAAGGGGAGACAACCGCACTTCCATGGATTCCACCTCTTGGGTCCCCTTCTTCCTCCGGGAGAAGTCTTTTCTGCTGTCCTTTAATAAACTTCTAATTTCTACTCTGACCTTGCCTCGGCGTGCTTCTTTGGTGTTATTCTTCAACATTGGGGAAGCAAGGACTCGTCACCGGTCAACAGCGGTAACTTCACCACCATCACCACCACCATCACCACCACCATCATCATCATCACCATCACCATCACCATCACCATCATCATCATCACCATCACCATCACCATTGTCATCACCATCATCATCACCACCATCATCATCACCATCACCACCACCATCATCATCATCACCATCACCATCACCATCACCATCATCATCATCACCATCACCATCACCATTGTCATCACCATCATCATCACCACCATCATCATCACCATCACCACCACCATCATCACCATCACCATCACCATCACCATTGTCATCACCATTAACATCACCACCATCATCATCACCATCACCATCACCATCACCATTGTCATCACCATCATCATCACCACCATCATCATCACCATCTCTACCACCATTAACATTGCCACCATCACCATCATTATTACTGTCACCATCCTCGCCACCATCACAATCACCATCACCGCCATCACCACCACCAACATAATCACCATCACCAGTCCATCACCACCACGTCATTATCATTGCCATCTCTATTATCTCTGTCGTAGTCATCTTCATCTCTATCATCATCATCATCATCATCACCATCTTCATCATCATCACCATTATAATAATTGTTAGTTATTTTGCTGAGTTGCCATCAAATTCATGATGTGTGCTAGACGTGATGAACATAAGTTCCTAGGTTGTACATATGGCGTGGGCCGTATAAACATATACGTAGGATTCTACAGGTGGTAAGCATGCATTCACTGATTTCTAAATGGAATTGGATTTTGCCAGATGGGAGATTGGAAGCCTGTTGGATTGGCAAGGACAGTGGATTCAACATTTGTGCTCCTGATTCAGTAAGGTCTCAGAAATGACCGGGGTCTGCAGCCCTGGAAGTATCATGATGGAGGACCAATCTGGAGTGAGCTGGGCTGGTGTGAGTTTGGTCTGGAGGATTCAGGGACGGGATGAGGAATGGAGGGCTCAGAGGTTCCCAGGGGCTTGGCCACTGAGCGCCATACATGGGAAGTGGGTAAGGGAGAGCTGTTGAAGGGTGGGCATCCAGAAGGTCTGGCACAGGGCTGTCCAAACAGCAGGGCGTCTGAGAGTCCTCTGTCTAGTCATGCTACCCAGAAGGGGCATCATATTTCTCCAGACTCATCTCCTCCTGAGGCCAAGGACACACTGCCTCATGGGTTTGTCCCAGCATTGGAAGGGTGAGGCAGACAGGACAGGGGAAGCCATCTGAGACACGGTGGGGTCTGCTGCCTGTTCTTCTCCCAGGCAGCAGCTGCAACGTTCCTGAGAATGCAGCTCTCCGGGCATCCCAAGGTCGTGAGGGTGCCGCACAGCGCGGCAGGCGTCTCGCTCAGGGGTGAGCTGCGCCCTGGCTCTGTCCTTCCCGCTGGTGCTCAACCGCTCTCCTCCCTGATGTGGCACGCCGTGGCGCTCACCTGGCCCTTCTGGCCCTTCTGGGCTGTGTGAAGTGGGGCTGCATGGAAGGGTCATTTCTCACCGGGTCTAGGGAAACGGTCGGAAAAAGGGCGCAAGGAAATCTATGGCATCTCATAAAGACAGATCCAAGCAGGAGGAGAGTGAAAAGCTGATCAACGTGCGGATCAGCGAAGTGGGAGACGAAGAGGAGGTGGAGGCCCTCACAGACTCCTTGGTGGTCTCTGCCATTGGCTGGCCTTTTCCGTGGTGTTTCCTTCGCCACTCAGAGCCCTCCAGTGGCACTGTGCTCCTTCACTCAGAATCTGCTCACGGTGGTGAGGCTGATGAGCTCCCCTGCCAGCTGCCGCGTTGGGCAGGGAGTGTCTCCGTGGTCCTGGGCCGGGCTGGAACTAGCAGTGAGGGCAGAGCAAGGGCACCCTGAGCAGGGCCCAGGGAGGGGAGGCTCACGGGCACTTTCAAAACCCAAGTTTGGCCTGTGGTTAAAATGGACCTTTCCATCAGTGCTGAGACCAACGGCAAAGGACACAGTCATCACAGCTGTCTACCCGCGGGGGCTGGCCGAAGTCTCCAGCCGCCATCCCGGAGCGGCAGGGGAGAGGTAAGGTGTCCTGAGCCTGGCGCCGACCGCAGCCCTGCAGAAGGGAGAGTGGCAGCTGGCCAGCATGGGTCAGTCCTGCTGAGGGCTGGGGCTGAAATCCACCAGGCTGGGCCCGTGCTATCAATAGATGCCCCTCATGCCCTCTGCAGAACATGGGCTTGCAGGATCAGGGTCACACAGGTGATGTCCAACCTGCAACCCTGCCCTCTGGCCCTTCTAGCTGCCCCTTCCTACCGGCCACTCGCACTTCCCTCCCTCCCTCCCTCCCTCCCTCCCTTCTTTTGTTCTTTTTTCTTTCTTTCCTATTACTAAAAGAAAGAAAACCGACCACGTAGGTCATAATGCTGAGGGTCAGAGCTGGGTGCTGCATCTGGTTCTACTGCGCTGTTCCCCGTTTTTAAATTGCTGCATTACAGCTGCTCATGACGTCGGGGCTGGCTGTTGCATATTTGTAGCTGCACACAATGTAGCAGTGTAATATGGCCAACATCTCTCCCCTGACTTTCCCTCCTCCACACCTCCCCACCTTGGTTCCTTTCCTCTACTCTACTGACCAGCCTTTGATTTCCAAGAGATCTGCCCTCGCCTTTCCTTTTACTCTCTAATTTCCACATCTGAGAGAAGGCATATGGCCCTTGACCTTCTGAGTTTCATTTATGTCTCTTAACACAGTGTTCCCAAGTTCCACCCATTTTCCTGCAAATGATATAATGTCATTTTTCTTTATAGTGGAATAAAACTCCATTGTGTATATATACCTCATTTCTTTATCCATTCACCTAGACTTGTTCTGTATTTGGCTATTATGAATTGTGCTATTAACATGGGTGTGCGTGTATCACTCTGTAATATGATGATTTTAATTCTTCAGGATGAACACTGAGGAGTGGGATAGCTGGGTCATATGTTGGTTCCATGCCTAGTCCTTTGAGGAATCTCCATACAGATTTCCGTAATGGCTGTACTAATTTGCAATCTCACCAAGAGTGCAAAAGTCTTCCTTTTTCTCCACATCTTCTCCAGCATTTATTATTATCTGTATTCTTATGATTGCCATTCTGACTGGTGTGAGATGAAATCTTGGTATATGGTTTTGATTTACATTTCCCAAATTGTTAATGATGTTGAAATTTAAAAAATATATTTGTTGGCCATTTGTATTTCTTCTTTTGAGAAATGACTCTTTAGTTCTTTTATGCATTTATTAATTAGTTTTTGGTGTAGTTTCTTGAGTTCTTTATTCTAGATATTAATCCTCTGTCAGAAGAGTAGCTAGTAAGATTTTGTTGCATTGTTAGGTTCTAGTTTGTGCTCCTTTGCAGTTTTTATTGCAGAGGTCTTTTGCCTCCTTGATTAGATTTATTCCTAGGTAACTTACAGGTAATGCCACACCTGTGTCATGCCATTCGGCCTTCTAATGCTCGCTTCCTGTCCATCCGTTCACTCACTCTATTGCTTTAAGGTAGAACTGTGCTAACAATCGCCCACTGTGATTATGAATCTACCGATTTTTCCCTATGATCCTCTCAGTTTTTAAAAATATTTTTGAAGTTATATCATTATTTATATTTAATCTCCACATTACCATATTCCCTTAATAAATTGCTTTGTTATTCCTTTTTTAAAAAGGAACTATCCTTTTTGGTTGTACTAAATATTATTTTCTCAATAATATGCCTTGATACAATTCTTTTCTTGCCTCTTTGTTCTCTATGTATACATATATATGCATATATGGATGTATATGTATATATGTTTATATGTGTTACACACATCACACACACATATATATACACACATGCTTTTTTCAAAGCATGTCTTTTGTGAACACTACAGAGTTTGAATTGTTGTAACCTGGTTTGTCTGAGAGTCTCTGTCTTTTCAGAAGTATGTTTAACTCAGTTATATTTGTTGGGTTACTAACACAATTGAACAAGTTTCTGTCTACTTACTTTGTGCTTTGTACAGGTCAATCACAACCTTTGCTTATTTTTCCTCCTCCTTTCTCAACATTATTCTGAGTGACTCACATTTTTCAAGAGACAGTACAGAAGCATGATTAAAGATGCAGGCTCTGGCCTAGTTTTGAATGCTAGCTCCACTACTCATCTGCCAAATGTTCTTGGACAAGTTTTGAGGGTTTAGATTCTCTTTGTGAAATGGAAAATAAACCAGAGGTTACAGTTTAGACGTGCCCATGGCAAGCCACCCATAGCCATGCTGCTCCAACAGATCCCCCAGCTTTCCCAAATGCTAGCTCTAATCACAAACAGAGCCACAGTGCTTCTAGGAGTTCCATGGTTTCTGTCCAGTTCCTAGAATGAATCTGCCCCTCCCCCAAGGCTCCTGTCCATCCCCGCTGCCTGAAGCCTTTGGGTCAACTTCAGAGGACATCTTACCACCCTCCCTGCCCCCAAACCATGTGCACATGTGATGCCAATCACGGACGGTGCAGAGAGCCCAGTGACTGTCCGCTCCGACTCCTGCTCCGTGTCTCCCTCTCCCTGCCTGGTCTCCGGGCACGTCCACCTGTGCCCACACGGGGCAGGCTTCCTGTCCTCGCACTTGCAGCCTGAAGCAGGCTCCCGACCTCCTGCGAAGCAGTGAGCCTTCCCACTTCCTTCCAGCCTCGCCTCCCCCGCACCCGTGGCCCCTGCAGTCCCTCCGTCAGGTGCCGTTTGTGTTTTTATTTATGACAAAAGCCTTTCCCTCTCATCACGAGGTTTCGCTGTGTACTCGCGAGGCGGACCTGCTGCACAGATGTGTCTCCCCATGCAGGCGGGAGCCTGGCTCACTGGGTACCTCAGGCATGTGCCGGTGCTGTCCTGCCTCCTGAGCTGGACAGGGAAGGCTGCCATCCCTGCATGGGATGGTCCTCTGCAGGTGACCCTCTGTGGCCACTGCAGAGTGTGGGCTTTCTGCATCTGGGATAAACATGGCTGCACTGTGTGTGCGGCAGGGGTTCTGTGACCCCTCGGTTCTCCATGATCCCCATCCTAGTCACATGTGGGGCAGATGGGGCATCCAGCAGCTCAGGGCCTCCCCTTGTCCCACCCCATTAATAGGCGACTCCCACTTCCCCGTACAGCCTCCGTGTCCCCAGCCTCTAGGAAGATGGGGGACGTGCCATCTCTCTCTGGGAATCAACAGCTTCAGGGCCTTCAGGGCCCAGCACGGCAGTCAGGCTCACCTGGCCTGTGAGGGTACAGAGACCTGCGTGGACACAGAGCTCCCAGGACCCGCTGCCCCTCCCACACGGCCCACGCTCCAGATGCCCAGCCTGCAGCCCGCTGCCTCTGCTCCTCCCCCGAGCCCTCCTGGGCCTGGCACCCCGTCCGGCTCCTTCCTGAGGCCCTCTTGGAGCAGGGTGCTGAGTGGCCCAGGGCATGCGGGTCCAGAGCATTTGGACAGCACTTGAGGGTTTAGATGAGGTCCCTGGCCTGCCTCCTCCTCACACCACCCTCAGGCAGGGCCCCTGGCTCTGCCCCATGTGGCGCCTGGGCCCAGCTGGCCAGGGCAGCATCAGTACTCCTAGAAACTGAGTCGACAGTTGAAGGTGTCTGGCTTCTTGGTCTCGAGGCCGGGTGGGTGTGTCTGCCCTCTGCCCAAGGGCAGCAGAGGAGGGGACAGGGCTGAGACCACCCTTGCCCAGGGAGCGTGAAGGACCTGGGCCAGCCAGGCAGTGTCCGGCCCGTGGGCTCTTGCCAGGTCCCAGACTGCAGGTAGATGGTCCTGCTGACCCACCGTCACCCAGGGGCCAAAGAAGACCCAGAGCTCAACCTGCTCTTGGGTCTCGGGGGCTGGGGGGGTTGTGGGAGCGGTGGGGGCCTGAGCCCAGAGGCTCCCACCCGGAATCCAGGCAGGACCCCCTCCTCTGCCCGCTCCCTGCACTGAGAGCCACCCAGCCCCGCGCAGCTCTGCTCACACCCTAAGGACAGGAGGCCCCACCAGACCCCGGCCTCTGGCCAAAGCCCCGCAGGGGTGAGAACCTCCAACGGCTGCCCTCCTCTGCCCCTGCGCAGAGGGGACCCGGGGAAGCAAGCGACTGAGGCCACGGCTCCTGCCCTGACCTGATCTCTGAAGTTCTCAAACCATCTTTGCAGAAGGAAAAAGAGATGTTAAACAAGTCGCAACAATGGCTTTTCCCTTTAATTTTTTTCAAAGAAAATCATTTTTTATTTGGTTCATTATTCCTCCTGTCACTCGCGTCTCTGCCAGCAAACCAGCTCCGGGACGAGATGGATTCCAACCAAACACGGCACAGAATCCAATTTAGATGTCCCCCTAATTCAGCAAACCTAATTAACTTGGCTCTGCGGGCGCCCGTTCCCGGGGACGCGGAGCTCCTGTTGGTGGGTGGGTTGGAGATAAATGGGTCCCTGTGTTGATGACTCATTATCCCCTTGATACCCACACTGGAGGGAGAGGCTCGGATCACAATTAAAATGCTTTTATGCCATTTTAGCAGTAATTGAGCGAACCCGGCAATTTGTACTTTGATTTTCTCAGTTAAGTAATTGGCGATCACAGGCCGCCACTGGAAAACAGCGCCTTCAATCACTTTGCTTTTGCCGGTGTCTGTAAAGCAGCTGGGGTCGGGTGCTGCTCAGTCACAGGCCTGTCACAGCCTCTGGGGACAAGCGGGCACTTGGTTACTGGCGTGGCTGGAGATCTACTGTGGCTGAGTTCGACCCTGTCTCACATAGGCCGTGCGGGCATGTGGGCAATAATGGAGGTCCAGGAACCCCCTGGAGGTCTCGGCCGTCCAGCAGGGCCTGCTCATCCCTGCCCCATGAGCAGCCGTCTGAGTTACCTGTGGTGCGTAACAAGCAGCCCCAAAGTCCTTCAGGGAGGCTGGGAGACTTTCCCGGGCTGGGCCACTGGGCGAGGATGGCCACCCTCAGCAGGTCTGACAGTGGCAGGCTGGCCATGGGCACTCCAGCTCTCCACACAGGGCTGTCCAGTGGGTTGCCTTGGGCTCCCTCCTGCAGGCCTACACTAGCTTTCTGCAGCAGCGGGAGTCGGGTTGTGAAAGACCTAGTTGGCCAAAGGGAGTCATGTGGCCAAACAGACCCGGGAGGAGAAGTGGATCTTACCACCCAGGAAGGGCCTCCTGAGCTGCTGAGGTGGACAGGAGAGAGGGCCTGCCTCTGGCCTTGAGTCTGCCTGCAAGGTGGGCTGGGGAAGGTGGGGGTCTAGCGCTGCTCTTTCCAGGGGCAGGTCTGGGAGGGAACCTCTCCTCACCCACCAGCAGAGGTGGGGGAACATTCAGCTTTGCCTGCCTCAGTTTCCCCTCAGGTAAGGGGATGCCAAGGTGCTCCATGGGTCTGTAAGGATGGAGGTGTCCATGTGAGTGGCTCTGCATTCTGCTGGCTTCACACTGAGCTGATAGCTGCTGGTGGTCACTAGCATCAGTCGGAAGAGCTCACACTGCCAATGTTCAGGATGGAATTGGTGGCCAGGGGGTGGCACAAGCCTGTGATCCTCAGGAGGCAGGGCAAGTCGGAGGCCACCCTCAGCAGCTTAGTGAGACCCTCAGCAACTTGGCAAAAATCTCTCTCTCTCTCTCTCTCTCTCTCTCTGGGGATGTGGCTCAGGGATAGAGAGCCCTGGGCTCAATCCCCAGTTTAAAAAAAGAAAAACTGGCAAACTGAATGGGATGTCAGACTTGTGGCTTTTCTGTAAAATTGGTACATGTCCTGTCCAAACTTAAGACAGGAAGGTGGCACAGGGCTGGGTAGACCAGGAGAGCAGGAGTTCCTATTTCTGTGGTGGCATGTGCTGCAGCCCCACTGGGCCGGCCCCTCCAGGACCAGGCGGGGGCTGAGCTCTGACTCCAAAGTCTCTAAGGTCCCTGAGGCTGACACTGTGGCCCCGGGCTTCATCCCCCAGGGCCTGCCAGTAGGTCCACTGTGACCTGTGAAGATTATCCCCAGATGCTGGAGGAGACCCCAGCTGGGTCTGTGACATGCAGGGGGATGGTGACATTTGGGGAACCCATGAGATTCAGCACAGCTCAGCCCGGGGCACCGGGAGGTGGGTGCATGGTGGGTGCATGGTGGGTGGGCTGCAGAGCCGACGCCCGTCCCCACACCTCAGACCCTTCCATGAAGTGGGACAGCAGGGCATCGGCCTCCCCTGTGCTGTGTGGGCGTGGAGACAGCCTTGCCCGGCCTGAGACAGGTCCCGGCCAGTTTCCAGACAGCGACCTCCCCTGTGTGCGTGCGTGTGCGTGTGCGCGTGTGCGTGCGCGTGTGCGTGCGCGTGTGTGAGGGGGAGAGAGACAGGACATGCTGGCCAGCCTCTCTGCAGATCTTCAGGTGAGGGAGGGGTGTCCTCCAGGCAGGCCATGAGACCCGTGGTGGCCTCTGCTCCCTGCCAAGGTCAGCAGGCCCACTGGCTCTGGGAGGAGCAAGGCTGGCCACACCACCCTCTAGGGACGTGGGGCCCCAGCTCCTAGGTCTCCTGACTGCAGCCCTGACCCTTGCAGATCTCAGCCCCCAGGGTGGCCCCTCCTCTCGCTTCCCTGCTGAGTCTCAGAGTGGCTTCAGAGGCCCCCGGTCTCAAGCAGCCCCTTGCCCGCTGATGTGAGTGCTGTGGCCTCTCATTTCCCAGATCCCGTGATGGCCCAGGTTCTGATCCGGCCCCACCTGCTCTGTGCACCTGGGTGGCAGGCTCCTGGCTCTGAACCCAGGCGGGTGGCTCTTCGTCTGTAGAATTGTGTTGTTCTGTTGGGGACTGTAACCACCAACTGCCTGGGGACCCACGAGGAAAACCACGCACCCTCCTCTGGCCCGTGGGCTTCGCCCTGCTGCCCAGGGCCTGGCCTCTCAGAAGGACACGTCTGAGCACTTCTGACACCAGAGAGAGGACGGTCGGCAGGCCAGGGACACAGGCAGAGATGGCGGCTCCTCGGTGTGCTCACAGCCCGGGAGGAAGGGGCACTGCCCCTCCCTGAGGACCCAGTCCCACCCAGGCCCCAGGGAGGGAGGGGGACGCCAGGGGTCCTTTGTCATCGCACCTCGGGACAGAACAGCCCTACCCTGTCAGTTAAAAGGAAGAATGGACCATTCTCAGAGCAACAGCTTACGGTTTTTAAAAACCTGTAGAATTAAGTAAATTGTGTTCTTTAGATGATGTGGGAGTTAGACAACCGCATCGACTGAAAAATCCACAAATAGGGAGAATTAAGAGGGGAAAATCCAGGAACTTTTTACCACTTAAAAAATAGATGAAGTGCTTGAATTTCTGGGAAAATATGAATTACCAAATGACCCCAATTGGAGTGGAGCACTAATTACAAAAGCAAATGAAATTATTGCTGAAACTTGTTGGTTTCAGAATTTCTCCAGATCTTCGCAGTTTTGTGTGTTAGTTTCAAACTTTTGGTCCCTTGAGACTTTCTATGTCTTCAGGTTTTTATAGGTAAGACGATTTATATGATCCACATTCAGTTCTCCGAGAGTGCTGGGAATCATGTGAGAGTCTGGAAGAGATGCCACGCGGTGCAGACTCAAGGCCACACTGAAGGGACCTCAGCTCGGCAGTGCAGGGCAGTGAACTCGCGGGCGGCCAGAACAGGCCCAGAGGGTCTGTGACCACGCCCAAGAACCCAGGGAACCCAGGTGGAGGCACGAGGTGGAGAGCCAAGCTGAGAGGGACCAGGAGAAGGGAGGCCACGAGGTGGAGGCCAGGGGTGGAGCCTATAGGGTGGAGCCCACGGAGGTAGAGCTCATGGAGGTTGCGGGGGGGGGGGGGGGGGGGGGGGGGGGCATAGGTGGAGCCCAGGGGTGGAGAGCCACACGGGAGAGCCCACAAAGTGGAGCCCGTGGGGGAACCCACAGGTAGAGCCCAGGGGTGGAGCCGGGGTGGAGCCAGGGATGGAGCCGGGGTGGAGCCGGGGTGGAGCCCAGGGGTGGAGCCAGGGGTGGAGCCCAGGGGTGGAGCCAGGGGTGGAGCCGGGGTGGAGCCAGGGGTGGAGCTGGGGTGGAGCCCAGGGGTGGAGCCAGGGGTGGAGCCAGGGGTGGAGCCGGGGTGGAGCCCGGGTGCAGCCGGGGTGGAGCCAGGGGTGGAGCCAGGGGTGGAGCCCAGGGATGGAGCCGGGGTGGAGCTGGGGTGGAGCTGGGGTGGAGCCAGGGATGGAGCCGGGGTGGAGCCGGGGTGGAGCTGGGGTGGAGCCAGGGGTGGAGCTGGGATGGAGCCGGGGTGGAGCTGGGGTGGAGCCGGGGTGGAGCCCAGGGGTGGAGCCAGGGGTGGAGCCCAGGGGTGGAGCCCAGGGGTGGAGCCAGGGGTGGAGCCGGGGTGGAGTCAGGGATGGAGCCCAGGGGTGGAGCCCAGGGGTGGAGCCCAGGGGTGGAGCCAGGGGTGGAGCCAGGGGTGGAGCCCAGGGGTGGAGCTGGGGTGCAGCCGGGGTGGAGCCGGGGTGGAGAGCCAATAGGGGGAGCCCACGGGTGGGGCCCACGGGGCTCTCTTTCGTATTTCCCCATGCATGGCTTCCTGCGGCTCTCTCCCTCCCTCCCCTGTCTGTGAGTTAGGTGGGCAGGTTCAGGTGGGACAGGTGGGGACAGGTGGATCTGGCTGGAGAGCAGGAGCAGCGAGGGGCTGGGCCGGGGCTGAGGGGAGAGTTCTGCAGTGGGTGCTGGGGTCTGAGCTGGGCAATGACAAGGACACTGGGTGGGCAGTGATGCCCAGAAAAGAAACCCCTTGTGTGCTGTGACTGGCCCAGGGGCCATCTCTAGTGACAGCCAGCAAGCTGAAGGAGCTCTGTAATGATCTCCAAAATGGCGGGAACCAACGTGTGCCTGACGGCTTCCGGGGTTTTGTCCCGACTCCCAGGCAGGACCCACCACGGAGGCCACGTTCGCTCCCTAGCTGATGGTATGGGCTTCCTGGCTTCTGACGGCCTGCCGGCCCCCCACCCCAGCCCCGCCAGGTGGTCACCTCCTGTGCTGACCCCAGCCCCAGCAGGTGCACCAGGAGCCCTGCCCACGGGGAAACCTCCGCTCCTCCGAGGCCCACCAGAGGGTCCAGCTGATGCTTTCACTGTGGCAAGCTCTGACACAGCCCTCGCTGTCCCCACCCTACTGGTCTCATTAAGCAAGCCCCAGGGGTGGAGGCTGATGGGAGGGCCTTCTGCGGCATCGCACCACCCAGGGCCACCAAGGACTGGGCAGCAGTGGAGCTTGGGCACTGGGTTGAGTAAGAAATGCTGTGGGTGACGTGGCCAGAGGAGGGTTGCTGCCTCCCCAGCTGCCTCCAGAGCCAGGAAGGGCGAGCGCAGAGGCTCCCAGGAGCTGGGAGACAGCAACCCCGCTCCCCGTCCCACCCTTACCTCTCGCTCCCAATCAGTCACTGCCTGGGGCCAGCTGTGACACTGACCGGCAGGTTCCACACTGGCTGCAGTCGGATGTGCATGCAGATGTCACACGGAGTCTCGTGCAGAGGCACCAGCAAGATGCTCGATGCTCACTGTGCAGCTGTGGGCCCTCTGACCCTCCTGTCCTTGAGCCCTCTGCAGCCCTGGGGCAGCCCTGGGGGATGTCCAGAGTGCTGCTAGCCCTCCTGTCCCTGTGGGCCTCTGCATAGGGCTGTGCTGACATGTGTCCCTCCTGACTCCTGTGACCGTGGGACCTGTGCTGAGCATGGCTAGAGGAACCTGGTGGGGTGCCTGGGGTTCCACTGGGAGCCCACATGGATCCTCCCCTCATTTCTTTATCATTGTGTTACAACTTATCCAAAGTGTGGAACCTTAGTGACTTCAACAGTGGCCACAGGTGGAGATGCTGGTCTCTCCTTGGCCTGGTCAAGTCGCAGAGCCCTGGGAGTCTCCACCCTGGGAGATGAAGGGCCTGCAGACATGGACCTCTTGGACGGGTGGGATCTGGCTTGGCCCAGGGTGCCCAACAGTGGAGGCAGACTTGGAGGCTGTCCCACCATGGCAGGGGCCGAGGCCTGCAGCTGTGCACAGAACTGCCCTCTCCCCTAAAGCCGTGATGGGGCCTTCCCTGGGCTTGTCTCCAGACGTGGGGTGAGCCGCCAAGCCCCTGCGCAGCCCAGCCCTCTTCAGTTCTGCTGCGGCTGCCCGTGGATGGTGTTGCTGCTCCAGCTGGGCCTATGTTATGGGCTTCCCGTCCACAGGTCCCAAAGGGCATGCTGGACCCAGAGATAAGCCAACGTGTCCTGGCACGGTGGGTGGGCACCAAGGATGGCGCATTGCTCCTGCATGTGGTGTTTCCTTGGAGAATCCTAGTTCTGCGGCAGGGGCATGTTGGCAGACGTCTCTGGGGACCATCAGACCATGTGCCCACCTGGCCTCCGTGGAGGCCTGGGTCCTCTGGAGGACCGTCCTGCAGCCTCCTGGGGGCCATAAGAGTGTCATCCTCACTCTGATAAAAGTCCAGTGAACATGGCCCCGATTCGCGTCCTGAGGACGTCCAGTCCTGCCTACACTGGGACTGGACTTCAGGGATGTCATGTTGTATGGGTCACAGGCGCCGTGGCTTTGTTCCATTGTCTCAGAAGTTGTAAATGTCAAACACATCGCTGCAGAGGACTCTTCCTGTGTGAGCAGGTGCCCGAGCGGGAGTCCGTGTGTCACCTGATGTTCACGTGCAGACTAGGAACAAGGCGTGGCCCTGTGGCCTCTTTATGGATGCGACTGTGAAACTGGTTTCCAGTAAGTTCTGTGATGTTTGGGCCTGTCCAAGGGGAGGGGTGATGTGTGACAGGGCTACCATGCAGGGGTGGAGGCTGTCAGTCAGCCCTGCTGTGCATGAGGAGGCCGCGTAACGACCAACCCTGGGCCTCAGTGAGGAGTGCAGGAGCACTGGCAGCTTCTCTGGGGTCAATGTGCTCCTGGATCTGGGGTAGTTCTAGGTTCTCAACTGGCTCCTTCCCTCTTCTTAGGTAATGGGTTCTGCCAACATGAGCTGGCACTGCTGGCCCTGCAGGGCGACCCTGTTCTTCATCCTCACGCTCCTCGTCTGCCGGTCTGCACAGAGGAAGGACCACATGCCTGTGTGTCCTGTGGTCAGGACAGTGTGGCGCCCTCCTCTGGGGGTCATGTTTGGCTGTGCTCCAGGCATAAGGAAGAGACTCTGAGAAGCACCAGAGAGGAAGGGAGAGAGAGAGCGAAAGCCCTAGCTGAAGTCAGTGGAAGAAACAAGAAGGAGAAGTTGAGCCCAGAGTGTCAACGGGTCCCACGTGAGCAGCGCAGGGTCTCCTGTAAGTGGCCGAGGGAGATCTATGGGCCTAGGAAACGAAAAGCTTTCGAAATGAAGGTTAAGTGCCAACCTGACCGTCCTGCCAGGGGACGCGAAAGCCTTCAGGAGGGACGCAGGTGACTGGACACGTTTCCCAGGGAGTCGGCATGAACTTAGGGCAGCAGGAGGAGAGAGCAGGAGAGAGCAGGAGCAGGGGGAATGCGGCCCGCGGGAGTCAGAAAGTAGGAAGAACGCGGAAGACAGGACAAGAAGCAGGACCAAAAGTGACGTCACCCTCTGTCATGTTAATTGAACAGGCAAAACCAAACCCAAACGACGACGAGCCGGTGTCCGGAGCAGGGGGATTGCAGCGGTGGACACTGTTCCTGAGTCCACCAAACAGCCTAAAGCCAGGATTCCCACTGACATCACGGAGTGTGGGACACGTTCCAGGAGAAAAGAGGAAAGAGCTTGTGGGATGGAGGAGCCTGTTCTGGGCTGCAGCCATTCCTCTCCTTCTGCGCCCAGGAGAGCCAGGGGCTCTGTGCTGTCCCAGCACCACCCACCTCCACCTGCGGGGGACCTCGGAGGAGCCCGGCTCCCCTCCCTTAACCAGGGCACCTCTGGGTCACACCTGCCGCGAGCTTGGCTCCGAGTGAGAGGTCAGCCGAGGGAGTGACCCGTGTGGCCTACAAGCTCGGCAACCCACACCCAGGACACAGGCCCCACCCAGCGCAGCCTTGCCCCGAGGGAAACACCTGCAGGTGCCCGGGGTCCAGCTCCTCTGTGCTCAGGAGCGCCAGGCTCCCAGCCAAAGGCAGGTCCTGGGCCAGGACCCCTGGGGTGAGGTCGGGAGCTGGGCTGGCGGAGGTCTCAGGGATTCTGACGCACACACGTGGGGACGGTGGCAGTGAAACAGGCAACCAAGACCTCACGTCATGTGACACGTGGGGAGCAGCTCGCTGGCCCTGGTGCCCACGACCAGGGGGTGCTCACTAACGTAGTGCTGCCTTGTCCTTCCTCCTGTTCCTACGGCAGGTGGCTGAGTCAGGGACACACGCCTTCCTGGTGGTGCCCCGGGTGACATAGCTCTAATAAACGCAGATAGCCAAGGACCCACTGTCCTGGGGTAGCTGTCTGTCCTGCTGCGCACAGTAGGTGCCAATGGAGTCTTTGTTCATCGGCCAGAGGAACAGAGCAGCTCTTGCAGGACTTCCCCTAGGTGAGAGGCGTGCCAGTGCCCAGAGTGGACGGTCCTCCTCTCTGGCCATTACTTTGTTTTCTAGCCAGCTGCCCGCCAGGTGAATTATCTGTCCTTTCCTGCTTCGGTCAGTAGTGGGCCTGTTAAGCCGCGGGCCCGGGGTGGTTCAGGCTCTGACGTGTGGACACAGCCCCTCACAGACAGCTTGCTCCTCTGTGCCGGGGTGGACTCAGCCCAGCTCCAGGGACCCCTCTGTGCACCCACCTCGGCGTCACCTCTGTCCCCAGCGCATTTCCCTCCTGCCGAGGTTTCCCTCACAGTACGGTCCTCTGTGCCTCACCTGCTTGGTCCTGCCCAGGCTGCCTCCTCCGTGGGTCCACCGCAGTGGACTGGGGTCTGGAGTGGTTTCACCTGGCCATGCCCCAGGCATCTGGAAGGGGACCCTCGGGAAACGGCTGAACAAGCTGTCCCCTTGCTACATCCTGGGCTGCCTCGTCCTCTGAGGGCCAGCCGGGCACACCCCAGCCTGCGGCACTGCCCTGGTCAGCCTCAACCCAGCTCCCCCAGCCTGCGGCGAGGGCTCCGGCTCTCTCACCGACACTGGGCAGCAGCCTTTGCTGTCCTCAACAGAACAGGAGAGTGCCAGGCCTGCCCCAGCCCACAGGAGCTGACCTGTGCCTGCTGCGGGGGCTCAGGGTAGGGACTCCTGGGTCCCCAGGTCACTCATGTAGTGACCCTTCACAGCAGGACACTCTACTAGGAAAATGGCCCTGTTGGTCCACCCGCTGGCGTTTGTGATTACACCTGCCCAGGGTCACTGCCGGCTTGCCCACGGCCCCACCCACCACGTCAGTGCCCCACTCAGCATACCTCCTCGCCCTGTCCATCTGCCTGGGAAGGTGTCAGCCACTTCCCTGGCTGTGACCAAATGCCTGACCGGATCCACCTGGGGAGCAAAGATTCATCCTGGCTCATGGTTCAGAGGTTACAGTCATGGCCCTTGGCCCTGTGGTGAGCAGAGTGTCATGGCGGGGGTACCTGGTAGAGAGGGCTGCTCTGGCCACAGTGACCAGGAAGGAGAAAAGGGAGGGGGGAGGGAGGGAGGGAAAGGGGGAGGAGGAGGGAGGGAGAAGGAGTTGGAGGGAGGGGAGGAGGGAGGGAGAGGGGGAGGGAGGGAGGGAGGAGGAGAATGGAGAGAGAGAGGGAGAGGGAGGAGAGAGGGAGAGAGAGAGAGGGAAGGGGAGAGGAGAATGGGGAGAGAGAGGGAGGGAGGGAAGAGAGAGGGGGAGGGAGAGGGAGAGGGGGAGGGGGAGAGGGGGAGGGAGGGGAGAGGAGAATGGGGGAAGGGTGGGGGAGCGAGGTGGAAGGGGAAGAGGGAGGGGGAGGGGGACAGGGAGAGAGAAAGGGGGAGAAGGGAAGAGAGGGGCGAGGGACGGGGGCAGCAGGGAGGAGCAGAGGCCAGGCCAGGGCACCCTGTAGCCAGCCCTCGGCCCTCTTCCTCCCGGGCCCCTCTTCAGGCTGCAGTGTCTTCCAGGAGCCCATTAAGCAGTGGACCCCGGACGGGTCAATCCACCCAGGACCAGAGCCCCCAAGATCTGCCCATCTCTAAAGTCCACACCTTGGTGACAGAGCCTGTGAGGACGTCCCCACGTGAGCTTGAAGGGGACAGGGGAGAGCCTGCATGTGGTCTTCCGTCCTCCACGGTGTGGCCCGGGGCTGGGCCTCACCTCCTGGGAGGCCCAGAGCGCAGCAGGCTCACCTCAGCTGGAGGGAGGGCAGTGAGAGCAGAGTCCCGGGCCGCAGACGGCCAGGGCTGGCAGGGAGGGCGGGTGGAGTGGGGAGCGTCAGCCTTGGGGGCTGGTGGAGGGGTGAGGACAGGGGACAGGTGGGCGGGGTGGCTGGGTGGAGAGCCTGGGTGGGGCCTGGTCAGGTGCCTCAGCGTCCCTGGGCCCCTCAGGCGGAAGGAGGGAAGGCGGGTTTCCCTCCACCTGCCTGAGGCCTTGGAGCAGGGGCTCTGCCCGCTGGGCTTCTGAAAACCCGGGCCTACTGCACGCGGCTGCGGATGGGTGGACCGAGTGCAGGAACGGAGCGGAGCCCGCGCGTCCCGCTCCACGCCAGCCTCAAGGGAGGCACAGCTTGTGGAGGGGCTGGGCTCAGGGTGGCTTCCTCTGCACAGAGACCTCCTTCCCGGGCCCAGGATTGGGGTGTGCACTGGCGTCTCCGCCATGGTCCCTGCTGCGCCTCAGCCGAGCACTGAGAGGGCTGGAAAAGCCCTGTCCTCTCACCACTGGCCTTTGTGAAGGCCCGCCCTCAGTCCAGAGACGCTGCCTGGCCTGTCCACAGCAATGCAGCTTGGGGGGGGGGGCGGCTGATGGATTCCACTGAAGACACCAGCGGGGAGCAGAGACCAGGTGAGAGGCGACGTCCAGAGTGGCCTCCCAGGGGAGGGTGACCCTCCGGACCCGCCGCAGGGCTGTACAGTAGGACGGTGCTCCAGGGATGGTGCACCCCCAGCTGGAGGGAGGACTCGGAGGGTCCAGGGGAGCTGGTGAGGGTCGCCCCTTCCTGTCCTGCCAGATGGCGGTTATTACCAGTGAGCCCCAGCGCTCAAGGTGGATTTGACGACTAACGCCACTGGGTGCTGGCCTTCCGTCTGGTTGACCAACACGGCTGGGTGCTGGCCTTCCTTCTGATGACACATATTTTTCTGCACGAATCCTCTGAATGACATGTAGATAAATTCTCAGAATTATGAGTGCTCCCTTGAGACAGGATTTCATCATCTTACCTATTTAACTAATTTATTAGTTACAATTATAACTCAAATGGCACCAACTTCAGTATAATCAAAAACTATGTTTCAATTATTCATTGAGACTTTAATTAAGAAGCGCCACTAAATTAATAAGCTTCAGGATGGATGTGGTGGAAACGCCTCTCGGAGAATCTGGACCAACTTCCCTCCGTCTCAGGGAGGAAGGCTCATTCTGCAGGGTGCTGCGGGGCCCTGGCCAGCCGCGGGAGGACCACGGAGGCCACCCTCGTGCACCTGGAAGCAGGGCCATGCAGCGGCCTCTCCCCCGGGCAGGGAAGCCTTCCAGGTCACCCCTCCAGCCACACAGGACGCAGGGAGAGCGGCTGGAGCCTGGAGCAGGGTTCTGATGTCTGCCCCTCTCAGCCCTGGACTCCGACTCCAGGCCTGGGGAGCCACCCGCGCTCTGTCCATGGGAGCAGGAGGCTCTGCGTCCCTGGGGCTGGGTGCAGGGAGCTGGCCGTGGTGCTATGCCCATCAGACCTTAGGGTCCAGGGAGGCCCCTTCAGGTTCTTCCCAGTGGGCTTCCTGCTTGTGGTCCCCTCTCTTGGGCTAGGTTTTTTTGGGGTGGGGGGTACCAGGGATTGAACTCGGGGCCCTCGACCCCTGAGCCACGCCCCAGCCCTGTTCTGTCAGCCTTATAGGGTGAGGAAGCCATGTCTTGGCCCAGGTGAAGCTCCCAGGCAGCTCCCTGGAGCCCAGCGCAGGCAGCCCCCACCTGACTTCCAGGAGGAGGGGTCCATCCCGTTCTGTGGGTGCTCCTGCAGGGCAGCCGCTGACTTCTCCCCCGACTGCCTGTGAAAGGGCCAGAGGAGAGCAGGGCAAGTCCCTGTGCACAAACCCCAGGAGTAAGGGGACACGGATGCCTGCTCTGTCTGTCCCCAGGAAGTGTGTCCACATCAGCCTTGAAATCTTGGGCTTCAGCGAGTCCCTGGGAACCTGCGAGGTCAGGTGGCTGGGCCCACCGAGGGTGACCACCACCCAGGTCAGGCCAGCGTGGGAGGACTTCCCCTCTGGCACCTCCCAGATCTGAGGAGTGGAGCACTGGCCTTCGCTCTGGGAACTTGAGGGGATGCAGGATCCTCTGGAAGATGCTGCTGAAGAGTCCTTCCTGGGGCTCTGTCGAGAGGTCTTGAAAAATTGAAGAAGAAAGAATTTATGCAAGACGGATCCCCTGCACTTTGGTACTTGTCAGATTGTTGCTGAGATGCAGCCGCCAATTAATAATGCATCTCTGTAATGTCATCTGTTTTATTTTCCTTATCGTTAGGATTCTACTGGGGCGAGCTACCAGCCTCCATTATTTATTAATAAAACACAGACAAGAGATGAGACACCACAAGAAGCTCTTGCCATCCAAGAAGAGGGAGAAAGGCTCTTATCTGGGTGTCTACGCAGAAAAACAGAAGGCGCGCAGTCTCCCCGTCCAGGAAACCCGGGTCCTGGGCTGTCGGTTCCACCGACGATTCCCCTCCTCCCCGCGGCTCTCTGTACACGTCCCCAGGGGACATGTGACCTGACCCAGGGCTGCACCCGGGGAGGGCAGGCACAAGCCTGGCTCCCTCTTCCCTCGCCACACTCACACAACACACACACATGCTCACATGCTCACACACAGGCACACACTCACGCCCTCACACATGCCCACACACTCTTACATGCTCACACACACTCATGCTCACACACAAGTGCCCACGCCCTACACTGCTGGGAGCCACAGCCAATTAATATGATGCATGGCATTTTTGATTGAAAGGTGATGCCAGCTAGCCATTGAGATGATACGATTATGTTAAAAAGTACATTCATATGGATACCGGACTCCTGCTACGGGACTCCTGGAGAGTTCCCATTGGTTGGGAAAGTGCAGTAGGAGGGAATTCCGGGGAGGCGCTTGCGCTAGAGTTCCGGGAAGGAACCAGCAGAACGCCGCGTGGGTGGATCGGGAAGCTTCCCGGGCGGACGTGTTATTGGCGGTTCTTTCAAATAAAGTTTGTTCCTGTTTGAGTGGCTCGTGATCTTGTGCCCAGCCAGACAGCGGCAACTGGTGGCCCTGTACGGGGAGCGCCTGAAGCTTGGAGGTGAGTAAAATTGCTCGCCCCTGAGGGAAGGCGACAGAATGGGTGACCATTTCAAAAAACAATGTGTTCTTCTTTTGATTTATTTTGTTTTTGTTTCAAGCTGCCTATCCCTAGAATTTTCTCAGGCAAACTGGGAAAAATGGTTGGCTCAAGGCTTGAAGTTGTTTGGCCCGGAGAAAGAGAAAATTGATACAACTATTCTTTGCTCCGTTTTTGTTTCATTCTGTTTCGGGTTTGTTTTATGCTACCTTACTGGGTTGCGTTACCTTTATAGTAGATTAGAAACTAGTAAAAAACAAACCGAAAAACTGTTAAGTAAATTGTTAGAGGTCCAAACTGTGGTAGAAAACATGTCAGGTCAAGCAAAAGAGAAGGTCTCTCCAGCTAGTCAGACAGAGGAAAATTTGAAGAAAGAAAGCTTAGAGGAAAAACGACCATCAGTTGGGGAGTTACAACAGGAGGCTGCTACTAACTCCGTTCTATCACCAGAGGGCGTAAGAGCTGAGCGGCCCTCAATTCCTGTAGTTAATGCACAAAATCCTAAGGCAAGATCCCAAAGACTAGCATGCCCTGTACTTGAGCAGGCAGGAGGGCAACGAATTCATCGCGCTCTAGATTTCAAAACAGTAAAGCAATTAAAAGAGGCTGTAACAACCTATGGCCCGCAAGCACCCTTCACCATAAGCATGGTTGAATCTATTACCAACTTAGACATGACACCAGCAGATTGGGCTAACATGTGTCGATCTGTGCTAAATGGAGGACAATATTTGTTATGGAAGGTTGCCAATGAGGAATTCTGCATGGAGACAGCTAGGCGAAATACAGCAGCCGGTTACCCTCAAAGAAATCTGGAGATGTTGTTAGGAAAGGGACCTTATGAGGGTCAACGGCAACAAATTGAATATGATCCTGGTGTATACGCACAAATTGCTGCAGATGCAGTTAGGGCATGGAAAACTTTACAGGGGCATGGAGATTTACAAGGACAGTTATCTAAGGTAATACAAGGAACTAACGAACCTTACGCTGAATTTGTAGATAGGCTTATTCAGACAGCTTCTAGGATATTTGGAGATGTAGAACAAGCAATGCCATTTATAAAACAACTGGCTTATGACCAAGCAAATCGTTGCTGCAGAGAGGTCATTAGACCATGGAAACATGAAGATTTAAACACATATATTAAATTATGTAGAGACATTAATGAACAAGGACAAGTCTTAGCAGCAGTACAACAGGCTTTAGATGCCAGGCCAAAAACATGCTACAATTGTGATCAGACAGGACATTTTAAAAGGAATTGCCCCATAGGAGGAGGGTTTAACAAAGCTAGGTATCAAAGGAATAGAATACCAGGTATTTGCCCACGATGCCGTAGAGGGAGACATTGGGCTAATGAATGCCGTTCTCAAACCACCATAGAGGGCACTCCGTTATCAAAAAACGGACAAGGATCAAGTGTTTACCCACGATATCGTGGAGAAAGGCATCAGGCTCCATTGCCAAAAAACGGACTGGAGGGCCCAATGCTCCGGGGCCCAAAACCACAAATATACGGGGCAATGGAGGAACCCAGCAGCACCATCAAGGTAGTGCCCAGGACACATTATCCATTAAATCCCTCATCAGACAAACTAGAGGGAGCGCAGGGCTGGACATCTGCGCCTCCGCAAGAGCAGTACTAACTCCAGAGATGGGAATTCAAATCATTCCCACAGGAGTAAAAGGACCTCTTCCCCAAGGAACGGTAGGCTTATTATTGGGACGCAGTTCTTCCACACTAAAAGGACTTATGATAAGTCCCGGGGTAATTGATCCCGATTATGAAGGTGAAATAAAAATTATAGCTAGTTCTCCAAGAGGCATATCAGTTATCTCACCAGGGGATAGAATAGCACAGTTACTAATAATACCCAGCCTACATGATAAATTTTCTAGTCGTACTGTAGAAAGAGGTACCAGGGGATTGGGCTCCACAGGTGTAGATTGGGCTATGCTGTCTTTAAATTTAGATTCTCGCCCCATGCTAAAACTAAATATTCAAGGATACGACTTTAATGGGCTACTGGACACAGGTGCAGACCTTAGCATCATATCTAGTCAGGAATGGCCAAAACATTGGCCATTACAACAAGCCACTCAAACGCTTCGAGGCCTAGGAGTGGCTACTAATCCCCATAGAAGTGCAATGGTATTAGATTGGAAGGATCCTGAAGGATGTGAGGGAACTATACAGCCATATGTATTGGATCATCTTCCTATAAATTTATGGGGACGAGATGTCCTAGATCAATTAGGTTTAACGTTAACAAATAACATCAATCCTAATGCGCCCACTACTAGGGCTAAACAAGGTTTTAAAAAAGAAAAAAGATTAGGAAAACAAGGACAAAATATAGCAGCACCAATTCAAATAGATCAAGGAACAGACAGACATGGGTTGGATTTTCAGAAAGGGCCACTGAGACAATAAAAATTACTTGGAAATCAGAAAGACCAGTGTGGGTTCCTCAGTGGCCCCTGACTAAAGAAAAGATACAAGTAGCCCATGATCTGGTTAAACAACAATTAGCGAAAGGACATATACAACCTTCCATATCTCCCCATAATACTCCCATTTTTGTTATTAAAAAGAAATCTGGTAAATGGAGATTATTACAAGATTTAAGAGCCATTAATAATGAGATGGTTATTATGGGACCTGCTCAATCAGGGATTCCCCAATTGTCTGCTTTACCAAAAACCTGGTATGTTTTAGCTATAGATATTAAAGATTGTTTTTTTTCAATTCCTATTCATCCTGAGGATAGTCCACATTTTGCATTTACTATCCCTGCACTAAATCATGAAGGTCCTGATCAGAGATATGAATGGAAAGTACTCCCTCAGGGGATGGCTAATAGTCCAACTATGTGTCAAATTTATGTTAACAAAGCAATCCAACCACTTAGAAATCAAAATCCTGAACTACAAATATTTCACTATATGGATGATGTATTATTGGCACATAAAGATAAAAACATATTGCTGGAATGTTATGCCACACTTACAAACTTATTAAAAAATTATAATCTAGAGATAGCAATAGATAAAGTACAATTAAATCTTCCAATTAATTATCTAGGAGTCCTGTTATCCTCAACCATGGTCCATCCACCAAAAATTCAAATACGAGTAGATCAACTCAAATCACTTAATGACTTTCAAAAGTTATTGGGAGACATAAATTGGATAAGGCCTTATCTAGGCATACCAACAGGAGAGCTAGGACCTTTATTTGATATCCTAAAAGGTCCATCAGATCCAAATTCACCCCGCATGCTAACGCCTGAAGCAAGAAAGGCATTAAAAATCATTGAAACATATATGGAAAATATGCACTTGGATAGAATTGATATAAGTTTGCCTTTATTATTTATTGTACTACCAACAAAAAATATTCCTACAGGAGTATTTTGGCAAGAAGGTCCATTATTGTGGATACATTTATCTTATTCTCCTAATACTATTCTTACTAGATATCCTGAGGCTGTAGGACAATTAATACTCAAAGGAATAAAAGCAGCAAAGGGAGTGTTTGGGATTTCTCCCAATAAAATTATTACTCCATATACTATGGATCAAATTGATGAGTTAGCCAATGAGTTAAATACTTGGGCAATAATCATGTGTAAATCTAATGTTTCATTTGATAATCACTTGCCATCTAATCCTTTGTTGTCTTTTTGGTCTAAGCATCCTGTAGTTTTTCCAAAAATGACAAGAAAGACCCCTAT
The DNA here is from genome assembly GCF_048772815.1 of Callospermophilus lateralis. Lineage (NCBI taxonomy): Eukaryota > Metazoa > Chordata > Mammalia > Rodentia > Sciuridae > Callospermophilus > Callospermophilus lateralis. The sequence goes on from NW_027513478.1 coordinate 143,700, forward strand.
CATGAATGCTCCAAATATATTCACTGATGGGTCAAATAATGGTACAGCAGCAGTAGTTACCCCTGATCAAACTTTTACATTTTTAGTACCCAAACAATCAGCTCAAAAGGTAGAGCTTAATGCAGTATTACAAGCTTTTATGATGTTTAAAGATTCCGTATTTAATTTATTTTCTGATAGTCAATATGTAGTTAATGCTATAGTATCCCTTGAAGATGCAGGTAGGATTTCCCCTTCTTCTACTGTTTTCTCTTTGTTTTCCACTATACAAAGTCTAATCTGGGACAGAAAAGATCCATTCTTTATAGGACATATCAGGGCACATACAGGATTGCCTGGAGCCCTTAGTTTGGGCAATGAATTAGCAGATAAATCTACACATGACATACATATTTTCTCCACAATAGAAGAAGCTATAAATTTTCATAAAAGGTTTCATGTCAATGCTAATACTTTACAAAAACGTTTTAAAATAACTAAAGAACAAGCCAGACATATAATAAAACAATGTCAAAATTGTGTGACATTTTTACCACAAGTTAATCTTGGAGTCAATCCTAGAGGACTGATACCTAACCATATTTGGCAGATGGACGTCACACACTTGCCAGAATTTGGAAAATTAAAATTTTGCATGTTACAGTTGATACTTCTTCTGGATTTTTGATGGGCTCCCTTCATGCCGGAGAAAAAACTAAAGATGTTATAGCTCATTGCTTACAAAATTTTGCCACTGTGGGCGTTCCAAAACAGTTAAAAACAGATAACGGTCCCGGTTATGCTTCTACCTCTTTTAAACAATTCTGCTCATCATTTGGCATTACTCACATAACAGGAATTCCATACAATCCACAGGGACAAGGCATAGTTGAAAGAGCTCATCAAACTATTAAAATGTACTTATTAAAACAAAAGGAGGGAATTGGAAAGGGGTATATATCCCCCAAAGATAAACTTAAAATAACCCTCTTTACTCTAAACTTTTTAAATTTGGATTCATCAGGACTTAGTGCTGCGGAAAGGCATATGTATCCAAAAAATGTGCATAAGCCTAAAGTTCTTTGGAAAGATATTCTAACAGGACAATGGAAAGGTCCTGACCCAGTAATTGTCTGGAGTCGGGGCTCTGTTTGCGTGTTTCCACAGGGAGAACAGCAGCCGATTTGGATTCCAGAAAGACTAACTAAAACGATTTCTACAGATCAAAAAGAAGATAATTTGACTCAAATCCATAACAGCTGATATCCAGAACTCCAGCTTGGCCATTCTTACATCTGCGACTGATTAACCAGGATGCTTTTTTCAATATCTATTTTATTATTGCATTTTTCCATATCATAGGTTCTATTTTATTTTTGAGCTCATACAGACCTAGGTTGATGTTTTTCTGATCAGTTTTATTTTTTAACTGTGGAGTTTTTAACATTGCAATGGAGATTTCACCTAGGTGAAACTACAAGGCCTTTACTATTGTCTTATGTGTTGTATGTTATATGTGCACACTTCTGTTTTGTGTTATGTGTCTATATGTGCGTATGTCCATAGATCATATATGAGGAGTGCTCAAAAAAAAAAAAAAAAAAAAAAAAAAATGGATCCAAGTACTTTTTATTATTCACGTAATTTTAATGGTTTAATTTAAATTGGGTAAACAGCTGTTAAAAATTATTTTAATATGTGTACAAATAAGCAGGTTAACAAATCTGTTTGTTTATTTTCATCTTTCCTTTTCATTATATTTAATAATTCTGTTCAAGATAATATAAATTGTTCTAAAAAAAAAAAAAAATGTTTTCTTAGTACCTGTTAAAATGTTACATTTTTTTTTTTTTTCTTTCTCTCTTTAACATCATTGTCAGAATTCTTATTTTTCATCCCAGTGCCGGTGAAGACAAAGATGAAACCAAACTACAACTTCTTCGATAATTATCACAACAAACTGTATAAACTGATACATCAATGATCTTGGGAGGAAATGGACATATTGATAGATTCCTCCACTTTGAACTGCTTACAAAACTTGCCTGGACTATGTATCACTTGTATGCACTGTGATCTATCTGTTGATACAACAAATTATGGTAATGCTGGCGTATCTTTGCTGATGTGTCACCAGTGATGCAATTTTCCCTAGGAGTCGTCAATTGATTTGGTGTTGTGGCATTTCTGTATCCTCCTCCCTTCTACTAGTGATGGTCTAATTTTGGGGGCCAACAGAGGTGAGGCAAAGAACCTCACCCCCCCACTGGCACCAAGGCCAAATCTGGGGGCCAACAGAGGTGAGGCAAAGAACCTCACCCCCCCACTGGTGCATAGGCCTATCCACAAGTATGGCTATATGCTGGATCGGTAGTCAGTGACGGGTATGATCCAATTGCAATGGTATCAACCTAAGACAGGAGGCTGACGCCTAAAGGTCAGTTTTCCAATGACGGGTAAGAACCATATGTTGAATTGGACAAACCTAACAGGCACGGTCCCTAGCCACATTACTTGTTGCTTAATTAAACAGAAAGGGGGAGATGCTGGGAGCCACAGCCAATTAATATGATGCATGGCATTTTTGATTGAAAGGTGATGCCAGCTAGCCATTGAGATGATACGATTATGTTAAAAAGTACATTCATATGGATACCGGACTCCTGCTACGGGACTCCTGGAGAGTTCCCATTGGTTGGGAAAGTGCAGTAGGAGGGAATTCCGGGGAGGCGCTTGCGCTAGAGTTCCGGGAAGGAACCAGCAGAACGCCGCGTGGGTGGATCGGGAAGCTTCCCGGGCGGACGTGTTATTGGCGGTTCTTTCAAATAAAGTTTGTTCCTGTTTGAGTGGCTCGTGATCTTGTGCCCAGCCAGACAGCGGCACTACACCTGACCGGCCCAGCCCCTGGGCAGTCCCAGGGTCTCAGGTGGACGCCCACCTGCCCTGTCTCCTCTGGGAGGTGCTCTGGCAGGGGGGCTCTGTGTGGCCGCTCAGGGGACGGTCTCCATGCAGAGGGCCTCACTCCCCTCCGTGTGCTGAGAGGGTCAGGAACATGGCTCCCAGAGGGTGCACGCCCTTCCGTTATGATCGCTCACTTCCTGACGCTCCCAGGCTGCAGGTCGGCCCTGGAGGACACACGTGCACACACACACACACACGCACGCACACACACGCACGCAGTTTCTTCTACTGGAAAGTTCTTCAGTGTTTGAAGGCCTCTTTCTCTCAACCTCTTCTGAGCAGAGCGAACCCAGCCCTCACTGACAGCTCCCTCAAGGTCACGGAATCTGCACATGTGATGTCCACTCCGTCCTTTAGCACACGCGGCTGAGGACCCCCTGGCCAGGAGGCACTAGCGGGCAGAGCCCCATCTCCTCTCTGCATTGCCCAGGGCTCCCCCCCTCCCCCTCCTGGAGGGCAGCCTCAGAGACAGAGCCTTCAGCCCTGTCAGGCACCCGCAGGCCGCGTGGCCGCCCGCCCTAACTGGACTCCCCTGCCTGCCCGCTGCGTGCTGCGCTCCTGGGCATGGTGCTATCTTCAGGCCACCCTCGCAGGCAGCCTTTCAGGATTTCTGTTCTTTTAATTTTTTATTTGTTTTAATTAGTTAACATGACGGTGCAAGGACCTTGATTTCTTTATTTCATGGAGTGTCTCGTCGCGTGCCACAGCTAGACACTCGGTCACTCCAGGTGAACTGGGCTGCACGGAGTCATCACACAGAGACGGAGAAGTGCCTTTGTCTTTGGGTCCTGTGATGGCTCCTCTGACTTTAGGGGTCCCTGGAGAGAGAGAGGGGTGGGTGCTGAACCCTTTTATTGGGGAGAAGTCATTCAAGTGAGGTGAGGGCCAGGTCTCGGGGTTGAGTCTAGCTTGGTGATGTCTGCTGTCAGCTGCTTGACTGACAGCCAGAGAGGCCACGCCCATCTCATGAGCTGTGTGGGGGTCAAGAGCAAGAGAAGGGGACACACACGTGCCGCGTGGAGGAGGGGAGTTCCAGGTGGCAGCCACTCCATCCACTCACCCGCTCACTCTGCACAGTGATTTTATTTTTGCAAAATCTTCCTCAGTCTTTTTTTTTTTAAATGAAATTCGTAATTTCAGTGACTAAGTATATTCACTGGCTCCTCATTCTTTACTTTAAAATCCGAGACCTCTGCACAGCTTTGCAATTCATTAACTCATTCTTTTTCATCAAAATAGTTTGACTTTTTATTATTAAACATTTAAAAGAGTAGAGCACAGTAATCCAAATGGCACTGTACATACAACTCCAGTCTAAAAAACAGCATGTACCAATGTTTATCTAAAGACTTTTCTCGGTTTAAAGCATATTCTGAATATCCCGTCCTTTCAACCATGACGACTCCATTGTTTATCTTAAACACACACCCCACACACACACACACACACACACACCCACACACACCCCCACACACCCCCCCACACACCCACACACACACACACACACACACACCCACCCACACACCCACACACACACACACACAATCTCTATCAATCTGTCATCTATCTATCTGCCTACCTACCTCTCATCTGTTTTCCTCAGCTTTTTTCGTTGCTGTGACAAGAACAACTTGGAGAAGGGAAAGTCTATTTGGCTCATGGTTTTAGAAGTTCAGTTTGGACCCGAGGTGAGGCAGCCCGTCATGGGGAAGGGAGTGGTGGAGGGAGTCAGCTGCTCTCAGGTCAGCCAGGGAGAAGGGGATGGGGGGAAGGTGAAGGGGACAGAGGACCCTTCTAGAGCATGCTCCAAGGGACCCACCTCCTCTAGCTGTGCCCCACCTGCCCATAGTTACCACCCAGTTGGTCCATTCAAACTTGTCACCACTCTCATAATCCAGTCCCTTCACGGCTGAATATTTCTGCATCAACAGGAGCTCCGGGGGCACCTCATAAGGGAGCCATTAAGACTGTCCGTCTGTGTTAGTCAGCTTTTCATGTTAGGATAAAACTCCCGAGAAGCTCAACTTAAAGGAGGGAAGACGTATTTTGGCATCAGTTCAGAAGTTTCAATCCGTAGTCAGCTGTCTCCATGGCTGTGGGCCTGTGATGAGCCAGAACGTGATGCCCAGATCCTGTGGAGCAAAGATGTTCATATCCTGTTGTCAGGGAAACAGAGACGATGGGCAGCTTCCAGTGTGTGTCTTGAAGACCCCCATGACCTTCCTCCAGCTAGGCCTGTATCTTACATGTCCAACCACCCTGCAGAAACGCCATCCCTGGGGGACCAAGCCTTCAACACTGGATGTGTCGCCACTTAAGTCTCAAACCATAGCATTCTGTCCCTGGCCCCCAGAGGCTCATGTCCATCTCATAAGTGCACAGCACATGCAGCCCATCTCAGGTCCTCCTGGGCATAGTGGCCCAGCACTGCTCTCAAGCCCAGCTCTGAATCTCCTCCGAGAGCTCTGCAAAAACAGAAAATCCAGCTGTGTGGTTCCAACATAGAGCGAATGGACAGAGTGAGCACCCCATCACCAAAGGAGGGCTAGCAGAATACCAAGGAGGGGTCCGACCACAGTAAGGTCACAACTCAGCAGAACAGGCACTAAACCTGGGGCCCCACATACACCATCTGGGGTGTTCATGGTGGTAGAATGTGACTCCAGGCTGGGGATGCAGCTCAGTGGGTAGAGAGCTTGCCTCGTGTGCACAAGGCCCTGGGTTCAACCCCAGCACCGCGCGCGCACACACACACGCACTCTGTATCTCCGAGGACTGGGGCAGCCCCGTACTTAGGACCTTTCTGGCTGCAGCCCAAATGGCCTTTGGGTCGGGCGGGCTCTGCTGTCTTCAGCTGCGTCCCTTGTTCCTGTCACCTCCAACGTCCTGGGGTCTCCGCCAGCTTCATGCATCACCCCCTGAGGGGCAGCCTGCAGGGATTTCAGCCCATTGCCTGGCCTCCCAGGTCTCCCTTTGAAACCCAGGCGCAAGCCTTTGTGAGCCCACGAGTGTCATATGGACGAAGCAAGGTCTGCTGCCATGTCAAAGGTAGCTGGGCTCCCCTGGACCTTGGCCACGGGGACCTCTGAACGTCTGGACCACTGCACGGGAATGAAACTTGGGGAAGCAGTTTCCTAGGTTGCCCTGTGTAACAGGGTGTCCCAGACTCTTCTCAAATGAAAGTTTCACATTTTCACATCCTTAAGCCAGGGGGGGCGGGATCCTGCTGATTCCCGAGATGCCCTCAAACCATCTTTCCAAGGTACTTGGCTTCTTTATAGAGGTGCTATTTTTTTTTTCTTTTAACCAACTGCACACTCTGTGGCTAGAACTTGACAGGTGCTTTTATGACCAAACTGCAAGATTTTAAAATCTTCTCACTCTGCTTTTTGCTTCTGATTCCTACCATGAACCTAGCTAAAAGCTTCTAGCAGTACCCATGCTACTGCCTGAATGTTGCACTGTCTTGAAATTCCCTTCTCCAGATAAACCAGTACATCACCTTTAAGCCTAGCCTCCTATAAAATCTAAGGATATGGACAAAATGTAGACAAGTTCTTTGCCAAAATGTAACCCATGTGGCCTCTAGTTCAATTTCCGATTGAGTCTTCAATCCCTTCCAAGACCTCATCAGCACCGTCTTTACTGTCCACAAGCCTATTACGTTCTGGTCTTCTGAACCCTGACCTGAGTGGCCCATTATGCCATTCTTACAGAATTCTAAGCTTTCTCTGTTTCTCCAACATTTTCCAAACCATGAATCAGTTCCAAAGGCTTCCAGGGTCAGGCATAGTCACCTCAGCCACACCATTTCCTCAGTACCGATTTTCTGTGTTAGTCAGATTTCTTTCTTTGTGATCAAAACAACCGATATAAACAACTTAGGGAAATATTTTGTCTCATAATTTCAGAGATCTCAGTCCAGGGCCAGCTGCTTCACAGTGTGGGCCTGCGTGAGTCAGAGCGGCATGGCGGGAGCGGGGAGCGGAGCAGAGCTGCTCACCTCGCGGTGTCCGTAAGTGGGAAGGAGAGGGGGGTGGGGCGGGAAGAGTGGGGTCCCAACGTGCCCTGTGAGTGCACCAGTGGTCTGCTCCTCCGTTAGGCCCCATGTCCTAAAGGTCTCTCCAACCCGCAGTGGTGCCGTCGGCTGGAGACTGACCCTCCAACACCAGGCCTTTGGGGATGTTTGAGATCTGAACCATAGTCCTCTGTCTATCTCTATGTCCATTACCAATCTCTGTAGACCCATCCATCTGCTCCAAACATACCGTGCCATTATCACATCTGAAGATAATTAGAGGCTGGGGCTGTGGCTCAGTGGTTGAGCGCTTGCCTAGCACGTGGGAGGCCCCGGGTTTGATTCTCAGCACCACATATAAATAAATAAAGATCCATCAACAACGAATACAATGTTTAAAAAATCAATAAATAAAAATAATTAGAGTGATTACTTAATAGTTTACAATTTCCAATTCATATTAAAAATTTGCTATCGCCTCAAAGTGGTCTCTTTAGAATTTATTTGTTCTTTGAGTTTGGTGGTTGTGTATTTTCAGGTTTTTACTTCTAACCATAGCTCACCTTCCTCTCTACACCAGTGCTGTGTCAGAGAAACGAGAGTCACCTGCATTTACTAGGCTGTGTGCACTGCTCAGGTGGCTCTGAGAATTCTTCCCATGTGTGCCAGACGGCACCATCATTTCGCACCTGGAGGGGCCTCATGTCTTCATGATGCCAAGATTGGTTCCTCCTGCCTCCACCACCGTCACCGAGTGAGTGTGAACATCTGTCATTTATGATCACTGACCAGATCCATCATGTCATTGAGAGTTACAAAGTGGTGAATTTCTAGTTCTAAGTTTATTTCTGAGTCATAGCTGTAATTTCACTATAAAAGATAATTTTCTCTCATCAATTTTTAACAAAAACAGGGAAGATTGTTGGGCCAGTTTGAGATGGCGGAGGGAGCAAAGCCAACCCTCCTGACCAATCCTGGAAGGACCCAGATTTCAGGAAGATCCTTCCACCAACCCCAGGAGGACCAGGGACCCTAAAAACCTCCCTTCCTGTCCCAAGCCCAGTAACTTTCCAGCCTGGCTGAGCCTGGTGCGATGCCCCAGACCCGCTCTGTTGGAGGGTCTTGCCCGGGAGCGAATCTCAATAAAGCCTTGTTCAGCTGTTTTTAATGTGCCTCCTTTTGATCACCAGGGCCTGACCTTGCAAAGGTAAACATTTGGGTCTTGCTGTCTTTATTTTTGGGTCAAGAGCCAGTCCTTCCATCCTCCCATTTTGACCCAGAGGGACAGACTCTGCGTCCCACGAACACATTGTATACTGTGCGTTTCAATCTGGCGCAGTTATTGTTCATTCTGATATTCTCATTATTGCACATCAGGCCAGGAAAACTTTGGTCTCTAGGTGTGAATGTGAAGTTTTCATCAAGTTGAGGGAAAAATGAGCTCATCTGCTCCAACAGTTTCCTGGATTCCCTTCTCTGGAGCTCTGATTTGTCTAACACAGACTGATGTATAACACACGTCACCGAGACTCTGTGGATTTTCTCCCAGTCTTTCTCTTTTCTCTGTGCCTTGCTTGGAGAGTGGCTATTGTTACATTTTCTCACTTACTTTTATCGTTTCTGCTGTGTTTTTTCTATTCATAAGTGAACACAGTGTGACTGACAGTTACCAAGGATATTGGGTTTTTCTCGCTAGTAGTTGCATTTGAGCCTTCTTCAGAGTTCCGATTCCCTCTTTCTTATGGTCATGCGTTTTAAAAAATCTTGTAATCGGTTTGTAATAGCTGTTTTAAGGTCCCTGTCTGCAAGTTCCACTATCTCTGTTATTTCTTTTCTTTTTTTTTTTTTTTCCGTTGACTGATTTTCCTCGGCATACGGGGATGTTTTTCTGCACTACTGTGTTTGGTGATTTCTAGTTGGGTACTTGACGTTGTCATTTCCTGTTGATGAGAAGTTGTGTTCCATCTCCTTGACTGAAGAGTCTTGGGTTTTGTTTGGGTGGCATTTATGTCATTATCCAGCTGGACTGCTCCTGTTTGGGGTGTATCCGAGCTTGTGGCACGGGTCCCTAAGGCCTGCAGTGTCTGACTGTGGGCTCGCTTGGCTTTACACTCTCAGGTCTTTGCTGAGGATGCCATGAGTTCACCAAGCTCTCTGCACTTGGGATGACGGAAGCATGAATGTCTCCTGCCTCGTGTGGACACTTGGGATTGCTGAGCTTATAGGTGCCCAGGAGCTCGGAGAAGGGCCTCTGGAATCGCCTTCGTACACACGCTTTGATATTCAGCCACACTCTGGAGGAGACAGTGCCCATTTCTGGGGCCCTTTATCTGTGTGGATCCGTCGTCTGTGGTTTTGGACTCTGAATTTCAGTGACCGCAGCACCTAACAACACCATCTCTGTACCCCCAAAGGGGTGGCTATCCCTCTCTGCCTGATGCCCGAGTGTGGGAGCTGTGCGGCTGCGGCCCCCCACCCTTCCCTCTCTCCCTTCAGGTGCTGACTCCCTGGGATACCTGGGCAGTGTCTGAAACCAATTGTTCCTTTTTTTTCTTTGGTTTTCGTGTTTACCCTCAGAGGGAAATTCTGGTGCGTTTAAATCATCGGTGAGTAAGAGGGATCTCGTCAGTTCTGAGTCTGGGATCACACAGCATGAAACTATGCCAAGAAAACATCAGATAGAAATTTAAAAGGAAAGATAAGTGACTAAGCTATCAGTGGGAGATTGCAATATCGCTTTTAATCGTGGGTATGCAAAGGAGGTATGTGATTTTACAAATTGGTTTGCAAACTGCATCAGCAAGCTTGCTCAATAGGACCATTTTTTTTTCCCACAAATACTTAAGTGATATTTGATTTGTGTGAGACACTTTTCTAGTAGCTGGGGTGCGATAGTGAATGAGCCTGGTAATCTCTCATGATTGCGACACTTAACCATATTGCAGGAGAGGAAGACAGATAAAAGCAGGTAAATACATGACAACGTTAAGTGAGGAACAACTTTCCCCTCACAGAGCAAAAAGTCCTCCGCCTCTCCCCGGCCTCATGAAACACGGAGGAAAGTAAAGCTAAAAAGGAGCAGAGAAAAATCTCAATTTCACAGGGCAGGCATTTTATGGACCGAATTCCTACCCCCGTGACATGAATCTTGATAAGAACAGAACCCGCGAATGTGTGAGGGACATGTGGTCCCATTTGGAAGTTTACCTGGAAAACTTGTCTCCTTTCCTTATTTGCCGATTGAAAAAGGAAGGCACTTCTCTGCGACTACGGAGCAGCGTGGAATGCTGCAGACAGAGCGGCCATGCCCCCAGAGGCTGCTGGGTCACAGAGAGAGGAAGGCACCCGCCAGGTCTGGGTGCAGGACCCAAGCCCGGTCCAGCTTCCCAAGCTGACCTGATTCCAAGCCTGGAGGAAGAGCAGGGCCAGTACAGTGGCCAGAGCCCATGTCCTGGTGGCCCAGAGCATGGAGGAGGGGCCTCTCCCCTGCCCCCACATCCTTCCCCTCTCAACTCTGAAGGCCAGGCCTTGGCCAAGGTCATCCCCCTTGTGACCTCCCGGGGATGAAGCTGTCCTTTCTGCCGCTGGCTGTGCCTCCTGGTGCTGGTGGCGCTGCCTGTGAAGGATGGCTCTGCCCCCATCGGGTCTCAGACACGTGCGTGGCCTAGGGTCCCTCGCAGAGCACGTGTGACCCGTGACGAGGAGAAAGCCAGGCTCTGGAGCTGCACACTGCAGGCCAACCCCAGGCTGAAAGACCCAGGGCTCCCAACCCCTCAGTGTTTAAACAGAAAACAAGAGGGGTGAACTGAGGTCTCATTTCAAGAAGAGAAGCAGACTAACCACGTCAGAGAAAGGTGAGCATTCCCGGGAAAGTCAAAGGTGGAGCAAAAGGTGGTAGATCGGGGGAGATGTATTCAGTGGGCTCTATAAATAAATTAAATAACTATTTCTTTTAATAGACCAATAAAATAGACAAATGCCTAGCAAATCTAATCAAGAAAAAAAATAAGAGTGAGACCATATACAGTTGATGGATTTTAAAAGGGCTGTAACTACATAAAGCGGGTTTTCAATAAAGGCTTTGTGGGATTAATGAAATGATGTTTTACATAAAATTCTCTGTGTAGCTGTACAGTTACGGATTTGAAAACTGGACAAAATGGTTGAGAGTCTTGGAAAACACAAATTACCAATATTGACTTGGATGGGGATGTCTACACCACATTAGAAAAGTAGCTCAGCAGAAGACGGGCTTGCAAAAATCAATAGCTTTACTTATACTACAAATAAGCACCACGGAATGGAGATGAGGGGTGATATTTTGTGCACAGCATAGGCAAAAACTATAAAAGGCAAAGGAATCACCTTTACAACACGGTGCAGGCCAGCATGGCAAGAAGTCCTTTCAGAGGACGTGACCAGAGACGAAGCCCCAGGAGGTGGCTTGTCTCCCCAGGGCACTAGCTCCTCTGATCCTGGCCCAAGCATTTTGACGTGACTTCAGTGGGATGACCAGGCACCTGATTTGACAGTCTGAAGGTTTGTGTGGGAGGATTCGTTCCCAGGAATGTTGGGAAACTCTGAAAACTCTGTGATCTTTCCTGACGCACAGCCACAACTTATGTCCAAACAACGTGAATCAAGGCAACTTGGTGCCAGTCCAGGAATGCAGTGGCCAAGGCAGGGAACTGGGGCTCAGAACCAGCCTGTGGGGTCCCATCTGTGGTGACAGTGGTGTTCCGGCTCCGGGGAGGGAGTGGGTTCCCGAGGGCCCCCAGCCCTACAGGCCTGCCTGTGAAGGCGGAGTCGGCTTCTGCCTCCCGCCAGGCTTGGACACGAATTCCACGCGCATCCCACCTTCTGTCTCCTCCGCGTAATGATGACAGCTACACCCAGGAGCCCCTCTGGATCGTATATAATCCACAAATAGGAGGTCGTTCCTACAAAGGAATTCAGAGGCCATAAAAGAAAGTCGTTTTGCCCAAGTAGAAATTAAAATCTTTTCATGGCAAAAATACTTGAAATAAAGCCAGTATAAAAGTAATATATCAGAAAGTACTTTAGTGCAAATGAAAGATATGAGATTATTATTTGTAATATCCAAGAAACACATGACATTATCGAAGAGTGGCAAGGGATAAAATCAACAAAGTAGCGGAGGTGGCAAGAGCTGTAGGGCACTCACCAGCAGAGCTTTGCAGACAGAACGAGCCGTGTCCTCCAGCCTGCAGGGAAGGGAGCAGGGACAGGAGCCTAGTCCCCAGGCCCCGGGCTCCACCGAGCTCCTCCTGCGGCCCCAGGGGCACAGGCACAGGCACTCTGGACTGCTGGGCGCCCTTCTGGACTCGGGAGCCTCCACCCGTTCTCTTTCCAGAGTCTTTGGGGCAGAAGGGCTCGCAAACGCCGTCTGCCTGGGTGCAGGGCTCACCGGGGTCCAGCGCCAGTGGGCAGGTGCCCCAGAAAGCTCTCCCTGGTGTCTCCGCTCACTTCCTAAAGCCACTGTCCTGTGTGTTGTGAACAAAACAAGATCTGCACCACCGGGAGGCCAGCAGAGAGCCCATAGGCACAGGGTCCCTTGGGGAGGATGCAAGCAACTGCCACTGTCCCACACAGCAGGGCTGGCGGGGACCCAGCCGTGCAGGGAGGGCAGCGCGGGGGTGGCCCCAGCTCCCTGGTCTCCGTGGAGACGCCACGGGGAGTGTTTTGGTTTGTAAATCCGGGTGTTCCGTCACACCTGTTGCGCCTGCCTCTCTCGCTGCCCTGGAACATTCTCCTGAGACCCAGGGTGACCGCATGGGGGCGGCTGGGCTCCTCCCTGGCCCACTGGCCAGGCCCCTGCTCTGGAGCCCAGGCGCCTCTTCTCAGCGTCCTGAGCTCCTCCATGGTCCAGCCGCTAGTTTTGGCAGAATTCTCCCCACGTCCTCTGTCCTTCTCAACCCCCTGGAAGTCGAGCCAGAGGCTGGCCTCAGTGGGCTCCTTGGCTCCCGCTTGTTCCTCATGTTGAGGAACTCACAGCCGCGTCCCTGGAGTCACCAGGAGGACTGGGGAATGTGATCACTGACCCCCGAGGCGACCCGGCTGACCAGGAGGGCCAGTGTTCCCCGTGAGGGGCTTCAGTCCTCTTCCCAGGTTCCACTCTGAGACATCTTGTGTGTGTGCGTGTGGAGCTCGTGTAGTGTGGTATGTGCGCTCCAGTGTGGTGTGTTCCTGTGGTGTGCTGTTGCGTGTGCATGTGGAGCACATGTAGTGTGGTATGTGCGCTCCAGTGTGGTATGTTCCTGTGGTGTGCTGTTGCGTGTGCATGTGGAGCACATGTAGTGTGGTATGTGCCCTCCAGTGTGGTGTGTTCCTGTGGTGTGTGGTTGTGTATGTGTGTGTGTGTGGAGCACGTGTAGTGTGGTATGTTACCTCCAGTGTGGTGTGTTCCTGTGGTGTGTGGTTGTGTGTGTGTGTGCGTGTGGAGCACGTGTAGTGTGGTGTGTGCCGTCCAGTGTGGTGTGTTTCTGTGGTGTGAGGTTGTGTGTGCATGTGGAGCACGTGTAGTGTGGTATGTGCCCTCCAGTGTGGTGTGTTCCTGTGGTGTGCTGTTGCGTGTGCATGTGGAGCACATGTAGTGTGGTATGTGCGCTCCAGTGTGGTATGTTCCTGTGGTGTGCTGTTGTGTATGTGTGTGCGTGTGGAGCACGTGTAGTGTGGTATGTTACCTCCAGTGTGGTGTGTTCCTGTGGTGTGTGGTTGTGTATGTGTGTGTGTGTGGAGCACGTGTAGTGTGGTATGTTACCTCCAGTGTGGTGTGTTCCTGTGGTGTGTGGTTGTGTGTGTGTGTGCGTGTGGAGCACGTGTAGTGTGGTGTGTGCCGTCCAGTGTGGTGTGTTTCTGTGGTGTGAGGTTGTGTGTGCATGTGGAGCACGTGTAGTGTGGTATGTGCCCTCCAGTGTGGTGTGTTCCTGTGGTGTGCTGTTGCGTGTGCATGTGGAGCACGTGTAGTGTGGTATGTGCCCTCCAGTGTGGTGTGTTCCTGTGGTGTGCGGTTGTGCGTGAGTGTGCGTGCACCGAGCGTGTTCACTGGCATGCCAAGTGTGTTGTGACAACCACTCCTCACGTGAGGATCTGGATGGAGCTTGGGGCTGTGGACAGGTGATTCTTTGTCCCTAGGGGTCACAGCTACAGGATAATTGGGCTATGGAGTGGGACCAGGTCCGCCTCCGCCTGCAGGTCCAGGCCTTCCCAAGGAGATCCTCCTATTGAACACACTCTTTTTTTTTTTTTTTAAATATGGTTTTTAGAAGTTGATGGACCTTGGTTTTATTCATTTATTTATATGAGTATTGAACCACTGCCTCACAGGGGCCAGGTCATGGTCCCACTGAGCCACGACTCCAGCCCTGGACACACTCGTTTCTGGGTCAGACAACGGGATCCGTACCGTAGGACCAACCCTTGCTGAAGGTCATGCTTCTGAGTGCCACTTGGAACTTTCTCACTCCTCTGGGCTTTATCGAACGGTGAGAAGAGCATTTACTACTCTGTCTCCATAGGAGAAGGCCTCAAAATGCCAAGTGCACCTTACAAACGAGCCTGGGGCAGCCTCTCAGGTTCACAGGTGGGTTTCACACAGATTACAGAGAAGCTGCCGTTAGAAGCAAAGTTTTAAAAACAATGAAAAGACAAACAGAAGCCTTGTATGTTGTTCAGTTATTTGCATATTTATGAATTTCTGTAATTTGAAAGAAGGTTTCTGCAATTTCCCAGCTTCTACTTGGGAATATATTGCCATGTGTCAAAATGAAAGCAATCAAAACCAGCCCTGGCAGCCGTCAGCTGCCGGCTCAGAACCCGCTGTTACGATACTGGGATAACTTGTTTATTCAGAGTCATCTGAAGGTAAAATTGGAAATAATTTACTTATATTGATGTGTGGATCGTGTTCATCTTAAAGTTGTTGCGCGGCAGACTCAAAGGCGGCAGCGGATCCTGTCACAGGACGTTTGCCACGTGGCTTTCAAACCCAGAGTCTTGTTCTCTTTAAACATCGTGATTGTGGCTTTGTGTCTTTGCGCCAATGTCCCAAGGCTTCTATTTGAAGCAAGGGCCCCTCTGCTGGTCCCCTGGCCGTGTTCCCCGGCTTCTGTCCCTGCCAACTTGCTCGTCACCCAGGATCTGCCCAGCCTCCTGCCCATGAGCCCGGGGGAGTTTCCTCCTGGCCTCTCCTGGGATGAACGCGGGTGAGGATCTGTGCTCCACAAATGCACACCTGATGGTCACCCTGAGAGTCCCCGTGCCCCCTTCAGGGATCGACTGCGGGTGGCAGCTGCAGAGCAGTCCAGTGGACCTCTCCATGACAGGTGGGAACTCCTGAGTGCTGGACTTGCTCTTGGTGACCTTGCATTCTGTGGGAGCTGGCCATGAGCATGTCTTTCCAGGGGACCCTGGTTCCGTAGGGAGGTTGAGGAAGGCAGACTTGGGGGTTGGAGGGGCACGGAGGGCCCACGGGGCCGGAGAGATGGCACCCATCTTGGTTGGTGGTGCCCTTGCTGGTGAGCCTTTACAGGAAGATGAGCCCAGAAAGATGCACCCTACAACACTCTCCCTCCCACCCACGCTCCGCGAGCTGGCCAGGAGCAGTGCCCTGGTGGGGCCTGGCTTCCAAGGAGCTGCAGAGGCAGCTTCGGGGCAGGGCAGGGGAGACAGGGGGCTGTCAGCAGCGCCATGAGAAGTCAAAATGGGAACCAAGGGGTGGTTCCTTACCAAGAACCCCGGGTGCAAGAGGAACGAGGGAGTGGGTGCCTCCGATGGAGGTCGACAGGCGGGTGGGGCAGCAGGGACCCTGGAGCGGGCAGCCCCGGAGGGCCTTGGAGGAGGGCAGGACAGCTGCGTGGCCCCTGCACCCCCAGTGCCTTTATCAGTTGCTGGGCGGCCAGGCACAGCCTCCTGCGCTCCCCCCACCTGGCCCCTGGCCTCCCCTTGAGTCTGGGTTGATGGCCTCACAGAGCTGAGAGCTGCCAGTGAGACCCGCAGACCCCGCCTCAGCCAGGGGACGAAGCAGGGTCAGACCCGCCACACGACGGGTGTAGCGTCACCACACCGCTGGGGCGGTCCTCGGCAGGCCCAGGTGCTGGTCCAGCCGCCAGCTCAGGAGCACAGGGGCCAAGGACGGCGGGGCTGGAGCCCTCTCGGAGGGACCCTTCCCCTCTCTCCTCTGCCTCCTTTTAAAATGTCAGCGACTTCCGAGTCTTTGCCCTGATCTCCACCCGTGGCTCAGCTCAGAGACAGCGATGTGGGTAGGGAGGCCGTGGGTGGCCTCGCCGGAAGGGTGTCCCCAGAGCAGGGTGGGAGCTCTGCTGTACCCCCGGCTCCCCTGGGCCCTCGGAGCACCAGCACGGACGCACAGACACCCCACGACCAGCCTTCAGGGCCCGTGAGCTGGAGGAGTGGAGGTCGACAGGCGGCTGGGGCAGCAGGGACCCCGGAGCGGGCAGCACATGGCGTAGCCCAGAAGCACCAGAGAGTGGCCTAGGACCAGCTGCCCAGCCCAGGAGCTGCCCTGGCAGGGCCAGTGGCACAGAACCCACCATCCTGCGGCTTCTCAGCCCCTCTGTGACTACCTGGAGGCTGTGGGGCCTGGAGGCTGTGGGGTCTGGAGGCTGTGGGGCATGGAGGCTGTGGGGCATGGAGGCTGTGGGGCATGGAGGCTGTGGGGCATGGAGGCTGTGGAGTCTGCAGCTCAGCCCTCTGTCCCCAGAGCTGCGGCCTGTGATGGGGCTGCAGCAGCCAGGGCAAGCGGCCTGGGGACAGAGTTCCTGGCTACAAAACCCTCCCAAGGGTGAGGTCTGTGTCATGGGCTCATTCTCCTGTGGTGGCTCTGGGGCTTCGGGGTCATCTTGGGAGTACAGCACGTCACTGTCACTGCTGGGCTTGTCACTTCAGCTGCCGCGTGCTCCTGGGGACCTGACCAGTCGCGCTGCCTGTCCTCCCAGAGGGCCTGGATCCTGGGCGTTTATTCTTCTTAAGGAAACCCTAACTACGCAGCCTTGGTTCGGAACCCCAGGGCTCCCTGGCACGTTGGAGAGCCCAGCTGGGCCGCCAGCCTTTGGCCTCTTCCACAAAAACCACATCTGGGCAGGGCCCAGAGGGCCAGGGGGTGTGTGATGGGACATGGGCCCCTGGACAGTGGAGAGGGCAGGCTGGGCCATTAGCCCAGGCGTGGCGCCTCAGCAGCCCCTGAGCCGCAGGGCTGCTGCTCTCTTGGAGAAGTATATTTCCCCCTGAGATAAGCACCATCAAACACCATCTGTGCTGCCTGTAAAGTTGGCCATAAATCCTGGTTGTATTTATCGGAGATTTGTTTTCCAAGGTGGCTAATTTTAGCCTCCGATTCAACTGCACACTGATTTCCTTGTTTCTCCCTTGCTGAGAAACCCGACAGAACGGCTCCTGGCAGAAAGGCCCTGGCAGGTTCCCAGGGCCCGGCCTCGCGGCTCGGAGAGACGTGGTTCTCCTTCCTCCCTCTCTTCCCTCCGATCCTGCTTTGGCAAGGCAGGTGAATCAGCAGAGTTGGGATGACAGCGGCATCGTCCTTGTGGAGAGAGACAAGCCTCCAGGTGGAGGCCAGGAGAGGCCAGCTGCTCCCAGCAGGCAGAGGGTGGCCCTGGCCCCGGGTGCTAGTGGCCTGTCCCCACCTAGCCTGGCCAGGGAGGCGTGTCCTCCAAGCCCCGCTCTGCCGGGCGCCGCAGGCTGGGGAGGGCATTGGAACCTGCCCTCCTTATTTCTGAAACAGCTGAACGGTGCGGAAGGTTGGCTGAAAGTCTGCTCTAATTAAGCAAGATAATGTGTCTGAGCCCAGAACAGGGAGGGTGTGTGGCCGAGCCTGTCCAGCCACCAGGGCCACCCGGACAGCCAGACATCTCCCATCCTAACCGCTGGTCGTGAGCCCTGGGGACACACTGTGGGCGAGGCGAGACGCTCAAGGCTCAAGTCGAGGAAACACAGGGTGCCCTGCTGGCCCCTTTCATGGTGGCCAGTGCCCCAGCTGCTCCGGCGGCTTCCTCTGAGCAGGGAGGAAGCAGCCAGGGGAGCTCTTGGCCAGCTCCACCCCCAGGTCCCCAGCTGCTCTGCCTTCCTCTCAAAGTTACCATGTCACCTGCGAGGGGCAGCCTGGTTTCACTGTGGGCCGCACAGCCTGACCCGTGTCCTCCAGCACAGCAGGCTCTGAGACGGCTTCCCTGCGCCCACCATGTCCCCAGCCCAGCGCTGGCCAGGCACTCGGTGGGCTCTCAGCAGCTGCATTGAACACAATGAAAGTCGATCCTATTTATCTCTCAAAGAAAAGGCGTCAAGTGGACTTAGGTCCACAGGGAGTGGACAGGGCATGTCCTGCCGAAAACAGAGTAAAGCCCAGCACCAGGAGGAGCTGGGGCTTGTGAGGCCATGCCACACTCTCTGTCCTGCTGTCCGTCTGTCCTGCTGTCCTTCTGTCCATCCTCCAGATGTGCTTGGAGACGAGACCTCTTCCAGGCCCTGGCTGGGCAGATGCAGAGGGGTTCATCAGTGTGGGCAGCTCCAGGGGCCAGCGCCGCCTGTCAGACCTTGGCAGCCCCTGAGTCCAGCTTCAGCACGAGGCGTGTTGGTTACGTGGCCAGGCGGGCCCCCTGTGCTGCAGAGCCTGCGGGGCGGTCAGTGTCCCCAGGACGTAGCACACAGACCCAGAACCTCCCTGAGGCCCTGGGTGCCCAGCCTTGCCCCAGGCCAATGGCCACCAGACCTGGGCTTAGGGGACACAAAGGGACAGACCTATGGCCCTGCAGGCCATACCCCAGGCTCCACCACAGAGGCCCTGTCAGAACACACCCCACAGCTTGGGGTCCCGTGGGCCGTCACCCTCGTCACACCGGTGAGCCTGTGTCTGGCTGTGAACCCCCGACCCTGCAGGGTGTGGATCTTCCCCCAGCAGGGCCGGCCCACGCACTCGCAGCAGAACCACGTCCCCGCTGAGCCTGACTTCTGTGTCCTACAGGGACGGCCCCAAGCGCACAGCCCCGGGTGGGAAGAGGTCAGCACGCTGTGTCCCAGGGCCAGGGCAGGTGGGGCTGACTGGATCCCAGGCCCAGGCTGTGCTGTGGCCCTCAGCTGCGACCTGTGCTGGGTGCGTGGGTCTGTCTGTCTACTGACAGGGTGATGGTGGCCTGGCTGGGTGGGGCCAGGGTGACAGGAGGCGGGTGTGCCCAGAACAGACACACAGCGCAGACAACACTGACTCACACACAGTACAGATGCACACAACACGGACACACACAACACTGACAGATACACAGTACAGAAACACACAACACGGACACACACAAGGCACACAACACGAACACACACGACAAGGACACACACACAGTACAGATACACAACCCACAAACACACAATGCACACAACATGGGGACACACACAGTTCAGATACACAACCTACATATACACAATGCACACAACATGGATACATAACACGGACACACACGTCATGGACAAACACAACACGGACACACCTGACACTGACACACACAATACAGACACATACAACATGGAGACACACACAACACAGATATATGCAACACACATACACACAATGCACGCAACACGGACACACACAACACTGACACACGCAATTCAGATACGCACAACACTCATATACACAATGCACACAACACAGACACACACAATGGACACACACACACAATGTGAACACACACGACACTGACACACACAACACTGATACAACATGGACACACACAACACAGACACTGCCGCAGTCCGGCTGCAGCAGAATATCCGGGGGGGGGGTGACGAATGACTTGTGTACGTTGATACAGCAGGAGTGGAAGCCGTTTATTGTAGAATAAGAGCGGTATTTAAACATTTTACACAGCTTATCTAATTAGCATAAAATAGATACAGCAGTCAACCAATCAGGAATCTCCACACTTAATGGCTCGCTTTTGTTACTTTACAAACCACTCCCTCTGGCATTTGGCCAGGCGCCATCCTGACTTGTTTACAGACTTTAACATTTCTCTGGCAAAATAACAGGTGCCAATCTGACTTGTTTACAGACCTTAACAAGACACACAATGGACACACACGACATGGACACACAGGACCCTGACACACAACATGGAGACAGAGCTGAGGCACCCACCGCTGCTGCAAGCCGGCTGGAGCAGAGCTCTGGTGGCCCGCCCTCCCTGGGCCCTTTCTGATTCTCACAGCAGGGGGTTATTCAGCCCTGTCCAGAGGGGCTGCCACAGAGGACGCAGCCAGCCAGCCTTGCCTCTCGGGCTGTGTGCCTACGGGCGAGCGGTGCCCAGGCCGGATGTCCTAGGGCAGTGAGCTCAAGGTCAGCTCCTGTTGAACCTGGGAGGTGAGGCCTGTCGCTTGCCAGGGGCCACAGCCAGAGTGACACTGGAAGTGGTCCAGGTGCTATTCCAGTGTCCTTATCTCCTCTCTTGAGGAGCCCCGAAGCTCCAGGTGACATTCAGCCAGCTTCGGTCCCATTCCTGAGCGTAGCCACCCATTGGCAGTGACCTTTCTAGCTGGCGGGATGCCTCACCCCCACTCGGCAGGGTGGGGCCTGTCTGGCCCCAGCAGCTCTGGCTCCCCAGGGCCCCGGCTGCCGTCTCAGCTGGAGATGCGGACCTGGTCCCACCACCCTCGCAGGGGGCTGCCGCCGTGGCCCAGGCTGGTTCTGAGCAGAGCCCCGTGGTTGGCGGGCGCCTTCCTCCCGGCAAGAGCAGGCCTGGGCAGGGCCTGGAGTCACCCACCAACCCTTCCATCCTGCCATCTGTCACCTCCCTCTGTGGCCTCTCAGGACCTCCCACGACAGAGCCAGGACAGATTTTGTGTGTGAAGATTTGGGTTGAGAGATCCCGTGGAGAGGACAGGGCTGCCGCCCACCCCACCGTTCTTTCGTGGAATAAGCCCGGCCGGGGTCCTTCCCTGAGGCAGAGCGCAGAGCCTGGTGAGTCCGTCACCCTGTTTGGGATATATGCAAAAGGCACCTGCTCTCGATTATCCATGAACTTTAAATTCCGACTTTTTCGAAGCCCCCATCTGGAAGCCACTCCCCTCCAGGCAGTGGGAGCACATCCCAAGATGCCCCGCTGCTCTGAGTTCTCACCCACTACCTGCTGGATCACGGCCATGCGTGGCAGTCCCCGGGCGCAGGCTCCCAGCCCCACCTGCAGAGGCACCTGGACCACCTGCCTCCTGCCTGCTGTGTGCTCATTACCATGCCTTCCAGGTGCTGCTGATTGTGTGCCTCCACGGTTCCTCTCCTTTCCCTCCCCTGGAAGCAGTCGACCTGCCGGGGGACCAGGGGAGGGGTTCTGAGTGAATCGGCCGTGACCCCGACAGTGGGCAGCTCTACTCCAGCCACACGGCCGCGCAGTGCGGCTGAAAAGGAGAGACGCGGAGCTGGTGAGCGCTCAGAGCAGAGGACCCACGGCCACCGCGGGCCCCAGGGGACCCACGGCCACCGCGGCCTGGCTGGCTAACTGCATCTGCACCCCCCGCTGCTCCTTCTCCTCCTCAGAGAAGAGCTTAGCCTTGGGCTGGAGCTGCTGGCCCAGGGTGGTGTGAGGGAGTGTGTGTCAGGTGACAGGGACAGGGCACCACAGCTTCCTCAGGGCCCTCTGACCTGCTGAACGAGAACCAGAGCACAGGCTCCTGAGGAAGGGGCAACCACAAAGGTCACTAGGGGTCACAGACGGAGGCAGAGGGAAACGGCAGCCCCCACCCATCCACCCCCCACCCTCCCTGCCATCCTGCCATCTATCTGCCCACTCATCCACCCACCTTCCTACCCACCCACCCATCCACCCATCCATCCCCCACCCACCCTGCCATCCTGCCATCTATCTGCCCACTCATCCACCCACCTTCCTACCCACCCATCCATCCACCCATCCATCCCCCACCCACCCTGCCATCCTGCCATCTATCTGCCCACTCATCCACCCACCTTCCTACCCACCCATCCATCCACCCATCCATCCCCCACCCACCCTGCCATCCTGCCATCTATCTGCCCACTCATCCACCCACCTTCCTACCCATCCACCCCCACCCTCCCTGCCATCCTGCCATCTATCTGCCCACTCATCCACCCACCTTCCTACCCACCCATCCATCCACCCCCACCCACCCTGCCATCCTGCCATCTATCTGCCCACTCACCCACCAATGATCTCTCTACGTCTACCATCCACCATCCACCTGTCCTTCCTTCCTTCTGCCCACTCATCCCCGTCTCCAGCTCTGAAGGGCACCAGCACTGGGTAGGGCTGCGGGGGTTGAGTTCAGGCTCCACTGTACCCAGGCTGTGTGTCTGCCCAGGAAGTTTTCTTCCATCTGCTTTTGGCCCCTTGTGACAGCACCTGGCCACCTGGGCTGCCGTGGAGGTGAAATTGGGTGGAAGACGTCACCTGGAGGTGCCACGAGGCCAGGCCCGCGGCTGGTGGTGGGCGGTTGTTGCTCCAGGCCCGAGTGCTTCTGGTGCTTTGCTGGGGGCTTCATGGGAGCACAGTCCAAGGGGAGTGTGTCCAGGAGGCAGCCAGAGGGAGGCCCTGCTGGACCAACCCAAGAGCAGTGTGGGGAGGGTCGGGGCCAGCAGTCCTGCCTGGGGAGGCCTGGGCACCTCTGCCGCCTGGTGGCCTTACGCCCCAGCTCCTCTGCTTTGCCCACGTGGCTCTGAACTACCGTGTTGGCCCCTCACCCCAGGCGCCAGCTCGGGGCCGGTTCTGAGAGTCCAGCTGGGCTCACCCAGTTCTGGTGCGCCTCTCTCACGGCCCTGGAGTTCGCTGGGCCGCCGTCGCAGCCTCACCTTCATCTCCCCCTGCCGCGTGGCTGGGTTGGCCCTGCAGCCTGGCCGTTGTGTTCAGGGGTGCGCGACCCTCTCGTGCGGGCCTGCAGGGATGCCGGAGAAGAGCCCGCAGGCGTCTGGCTCCATGCAGAGGGCCCTGTCCTCGGGCTGGAGCTCCCCTCCCAGCAGGGGTCCCTGGTGACTCCTTCCCCCCGCCCCGGGGCACCTCCTGGACACTGCGCCTCCCAGGGCCACTCCACCAGTAGGACTAAGGAGTGGCTGGCTTCCATCACCCAGCATCTGCTTCAGTCACCGTCCCCGGCTCCTCCACCAGGCCCTCCAGAGCTCTCGGCTCTCTCCTCTGCTGGCCACGCACCTTGGCCCTCAAGGGGGACACTGCTGGGCTTGGCTCCCTCCCTCAGCCCTGAGGTTGCTGATTTCTAGCTATTGCGTCTCACTCCCCAAGGAGGACAGCCCAGCCCTCAGGTGAGGCGCTGGGCGCAGCAGCTCAGCCCTCTGTGCAGCCGGCCTTTCTTTTTGGGGTGCATATCTGAGTGCCCGGGGTGGGTATGGGGGCCTCTGTGAGGCAAGGCACTCTGGGGTCAGAAGTGGAGCTGTGAGATGTCGATTCACCTGTCAGCCTGGGCCAGGTGGAGGAGGCCTCCACGAGAGTGCTGGGCTTCCTCTAGTCTGTCCACTAAGTCAGGGGCTTGCCAGGGGTCCTGGCCTCCTGTGGACATCTACACGGCAAATGCTCCCACTTCTAGGGCAGCCGCTGCCCTGACCCTATGCCACCCCAGAGCGGACGCTGCCTTCCATCCCCTCCTGCTCTGCTGGTGGAGCCCTGCCCTCCTCTGTCCTCCTCCAGCGAGGGCGGCCACGGCTCCACAGCAGGCTTGTAACATGTCCTCCAGGGCCTTCGCTGTCCCCAAATAGCAGGACACAGCACACAGACGTGTGAGTGTGACGTCGCCCAGGGTGGGGGTTCCTCCCTCCTGCCCGGCTCCGTCCTTCCAGGGTCAGTACTCCACGGGGGTGGGGTCTCCAGGAAGTGCTAATGGCTCCTCTCTGCCCTTGACCTTGTGGACAGCCCAAGCCTGGCTCTCAGGGTCCACCTTGGGCCTCCCTAGCCCCAGTCCTGCTGCAGGAGCATGTGTGCGGGCCCTGGAGGCCTGTGGCCCCCCGGATGCCCGTGTCCTGGGGGCTCCCCGGAGACGCACTTCGGAGTCCACAGCCGGCACGTCAGGACCACAGGCTCATAGCTGGCTGTGATCCTGTGTGGGTGACCAGGGCTCTTTATCAGGTTCTATTTTTAGACGTAATGTTACCACACTCCGCTTGTCTGCTAAATGAACTTATTTTTAATCAAAAATTGCTATCATTAATTATCAGCTCTGCAGTTGAAATTCACTCTAATTGAGCAGGTACATCTCTGTGTCCCCAACACACACACACACACACACACACACACACACACACGTGCACACACACACCGAGACCCACTTCACCCGGGCACCCTGCACCATTCGGAGGCAGTGCACCCTACCACAGCCTGTTGTTTGTGCTCAGAACCTGCTGACTCCACTTTTAACTGACCAGCACCCAGTCGGTGGGTTCCTGCAGGGGAGGTGACTGTCCCAGGCCCAAGTGAGCCTGCACCTGGTGTTAGGTGCAGGACAGGCTGAGTAAGCCGTCTGCAGGGCATGCCAACAAAGTTAGCTGCAGGATGACCTGGCCACTCAAACCCTCTCTCTGGTTCTTTATCACCTGTTTGCTTCAAGCCCAAACGCCCAAGCCCTGCTCACGGCCGAGCACTCAACCCCCTTGTGTGCCAACAAGGCAGCTTGCAGACCCAGAGACCCCATTAGATTTAGGTCATAAAAACTCCCTCCTGCCAGCCCCCCCTCTTGCTCTCTGTCTCCCTCTCTTGCTCTGTCTCTCTCTCTCTCTCTCTCTCTCTCTCTCTCTCCTCTTTCTCTCTTTTCTCCTCTGTTGCGCTGCTGCAATAAAGATCTCTTGGTTGCTCCGAGTGTTGTGGTCACTTTCCTTTCACCTGGCGCCTCCCCAGCAGCTCTGCACGCAGTGGCATCCCCCTCCGGCTCGGGCTCCGTGTGCCGGAACTCTCCTGGCAGCTCCAGAGCTTGTACTTAGTGGAGTCAGGGCTAGGAGAAGAGCCGAGCAGATGCCGGGAAGGACAGGATGGGTGGTGTCCGTGGCCAGTGCCCCTGCTCTGCACTGGGCCCTCCACAGAGAGGCCCACTCTCCCTCACTCAGACTGAGGCTGCCTCTGCTGGGGGGAGGCTCTGTGAGGGGGTTCCCCGTGTTGCACTGTGGGGGTGCCCAGGCCCACGGGGCTGGCTGTGTCCCCAGGAACAGAGGGACATTGGCTCTGCAGCTTGGGACCACTCGCTGCCTGGAGTGCATGAGACGAGCTGGAGCCCAGGCCCCAGGGCCAGCGGGCTCAGGGCCTGTGCCACTGTTCCTTCTCCACACTCGGCACGTGGGACACCGTGTCGGCTGCTCCCAGAGAAGGCCATCAGGGCGATTTCTTGCACGGGATGTGAACGTCGTGCGGCAGCCGCAGCAGGTGGAAAGTCTTCCAGAGCACGGCTGCACAGCCACACGCGGGCCTCACTGCTGAGCAGATGCGCGTTCATGACTTCTGAGTGACAGGCTGAAATTAAAAGGCTGCCATCGCGGGAAATGCCGGGATGTATATGGCAAGGAGGAAACGGGCTCTCCGTGGGAATCGTCCAGCAGGTCAGTGACAATGAAGACGAACGCCTCCCGACGCGGAGGAACGTCCTTATGTGCAGAGGACCGCAGGCGGCCCGCAGCGTCCCCCATCCAGGGAACAGCAGGGCTTAGGAGGCTTGGCCTCCCCCACCCTCCTTCCCCTTCCATCCTGGGTGGGTGGGCTCTGAGCAGCCCCTGGTGAGATGACCTGCAGACACACTGCTCAGGACAGGAAAAGCCACGCATGACCAAGGCCCTCCTGTGGGATCACCAGCAGGCTGAGGGGGGGCCCAGAGGAGGCCCTGCCCGCTGTGAGGTAGGGGAGGGCAGTGGTCTGTGCAAGACCCATGCAGGAGTGGACGTGCTGTCCGCATCAGCGGGTGGAGAGCAGCGTCCTGTTGGCTCTGGGCCCTGCTGTGGGCCATCAGGAAGGAGGAGTCAGGGAGCCAGCAGAGGGGCATCGTGTCCAGGAGGACCCACTGCGACAGCCAGCGACCCACCCAGTGGATAAAGACAGGAGACGAGTCCTGCTCCGAGGTCCGTCCCACCTCCAGGCCCTCCCCACAGAGGGCTCCTGTCACTGTCATCAGCTGTGCTATCCTGCGGCCCGGGGCGGCTGCCTCAGTTGGGGGCTGGTAAGCTGCGGCCGTCAGCGTGGCAGGGCCTGTGCTGACCGTGATCACCAACGCGTCCCCCTCCTGGTTACTGGGGACAAACCCAGTGGGGCACCTGCTGGCCAAAGAGCAGGTGTTTTTACCTTCAGTGGACGCTGAAGACGGCCTTCCCCAGGGTCCACCCCTGCTGAACCCACACTGCCACCGTGGATCCGAGGATCCTGGCCCTCCCGTGGCCAGCCCGTGGTGTCTTGCTGCACGTGGCCTCTGTGTGTGCGGGCGCGCGAGTTCAGGCGATCTTCTGTGTTTGGTGACACGGGACATCCTTTCATGAAGTGCCTGGAAGACACTGTGTTCGGCCCTCTCCCCTGGGCCCTGGTGGGTCAGTCTGGCCTCTGGTCCACGGCTGGCTCGAGTCCCCTGAGTGCGTCCCGTCTCCATGGCTCACCAGAGGCTCTTGGTGCCCTGTCCTGCAGACGCTCTGGGCGCACGTCTGGGGACACACTCTGGGGCGGGTTCCTGGCTTCTTCCTGTTGGAGAAGCCAGCTCTGCCCTTGTCCTCGGGGTGCCGGGCTTCACGTTTAGCCTTCAATCCACAGGAATAACTTACTGGGGGTGGGTGAGGTGGGAGCAGTCCACTCTGTCCCCAAATGGACCAATCACCTTTAGTGCACCCTGTCCCTCCCTGGGCTGGGCAAGGCCCCCTTGGTGGAGCCTGGGGACTGCTCATGAGGGCAGCTCTGGGGTCTCTTCCCCAGTGCGGAGTCTCCTCTGGAGCCTGCAGCAGGGCCACCTGCCCCATCCACCACAGGCGTCACCTGTCACCTTTGCCTCCTAGTTTGCTAAGCGTGTCCCAGGGGAATTAATGGCGAATGCCGTCCAGGGCTTGGCCTCTTGGGGCAGACAGTGGTAGGAATTCTCTGCTTTGCTGTCAACAAGTCAAAGTGTGTCACTCATTCCGTTAAATTTCCATTGCCACCGCTTCTGGGATTGAATCTGCTGGGTCCTGGCGTGTCCCGTGCTCCCCCAAGGACAGTTTCAGTTACTAGCACTTTGCTCGGGGATCAACTCATGTGCCCTTGAGGAACAGGGGCTGCGGCTTCGGCTTTGGAAACCCAGGGCCAGGTCTGGGGTGAGGCGTGCGGCACCGAGGACCCATTTCTGGAGGAGGTGGTGGACGGTCCATTGTCTGCGTTTGAGGACTAGGTGGTTGCGGGGGGCTGTCTGGACCTGGGGTCTGTGGAGAGGTTCTCCTCTGCAGGTAGATTCATCTGCTTCACGTGGAAGCTCCCCATTTCTTCCAAGTTGTCCAGTTGACTGAGCTTGTCGAGATTCCCCCGTTAACCCTACGGTGTTTCTTTGGGGTGGTCGCAGACGCGTCCATTCCTCACTGCTGCTCTGGTGGTCCATCCTTACCCTTTTGGTGGGCTGGTCATTTATCAAGACTCTTCTGGAAGCCCGCCTCCAGCTTCCCCGACCCTCTGCCCTGGTTGATTTGCGTCGTGCCGGGTTCTGTGGCCTCCCTCCCAGCTCTGAGTCTGACTTGCTGTTCCTTGCACGACCCAGCTGGGCAGCCGACCTGCGGCCTGCACTCTGGCAACACAAGCATTTGAGGACTTAAACGTCCCCTGGCTGCTGTTTTGGGCGTGACCCACAAGCCTCTCCAGCTGCATTCGTAAGCGTGCATCTAGAATTCGCTCTAACCTGGTCCTGAATTTCCCTGGGACCTGTGTGCTGTTCAGTTCCCAAGCGTCTGAGGTTTTCTCCATACCATTAGCTTCTGTGGGTGTGTGGTGCCGGTGGCCTGGGGGGCAGCCTCCACCCTGAGCTGCACCTGCGGCCCTAACGTTCCGCGTTCCAGGGGGACTCTGAGGTGGGCAGGAAACACAGGATGGTGAGCTCCGTGGAAGGTACAGGGACTCCTGACCTCACACCCTGCGGGCGACTTTGTAAACACTCAGTGCAGGGGCTTGTTAAAGACTCTATCACCTGTAAGTCATTGATTCTCCTTTCGATTCTGTCCTTTCACTTATGAACTGTGATGATCTTTTATTAGGCACATGCAATTGGGATTTCGTTATCCATTCCTGGTAGATGAACACTTTTGTCATTGCAAAGCATCCTGTTCATTCCTACCAATGTTTCTTGTGATGAAACTTCTTCTCTGGTATGGATTGAGCCTCAGCAGCTTTCTCTCAGCTGGTGTTTGCATGAGGGATATCTTTCTATCCTTAAATTCTGTGTTCTTAGCCCCAATTGGTATAACGTGGATGCACTTTGCAGCTTTATTTATCTATTTCTAGTTTGTCTGGAACATTCCGTGTCTGGATTACCTGAGTCCCGGTTGTCAGCACCATTTCCTGTTCTCACACCTGATTCACGCCGCCTTTTCTTTCCTTCCAGTGAACTTCAGAATTAGAAGGGTTCTCCACCATCCCACCCCAGGTTGGCTGTTGGGAGTGGAACGGAGAGGGCTGGTTCTGCAGAGTTGCTGCCCTGGACAGGTGGCGGAGAGGGCCCGGGGATGGGAACCCAGACGACGTGGGTGTGCCGAGCCACGCAGCCTGTGGAGGCCACTGCTCTCTGGCGCAGGGCTGCCATTTCCAGGCACACGTCCCCCGCGTCCCTAGATGAGCAAAGAAGGCCCTCAGCAGCGTTCCCCAGAACCTCGGGGGACAGAAGCAACCCTAAGGCTGCCCGTGGTGGCAAGGACCACAGCTTGGGGAAGGGTATGGCCAGAGTGGAACGCCGCAGAGCCGGGGAAATGAGATCTTGGCTGCTCTCACAGTGACGTGGGCCCTGCAGATAAAGGCGCACGAGGAACAGGACAGTCTGCACGCCGCTGTGCAGCGATGTTTGGAGCTGATCTGTGCTGATGGAGGTTGAAGGGAGAGGGCGTCCGGGGAGAGGACAGGGTCTCCTGGAGTGTGCAGAGACCAGGAGGGGTGTGGGCTGCTGTGAGGTGCTCCTTACCGACTGGGCAGCCTGTGTGGCCACCTGGGGACACTTACTTTGTGCCCTTTGTGTATAAGGTGACACATTGTTAAAACTGGGGAAAATAATGAAACCCCAGGCCCATATAAACCGAAAGAGTAGGAATCAATGTAGTATCATTGGACATTGTAGAGTTTAAGGTCAAAATAATGGCCAGACCCAGGCAGTCAGTTAGATATTACTAAAAGAGGCAGCCAAATTCTAGCAGCTGAGTTCCGAGAACTGAGACCTGCACAGGAAGAAACGGTGAAGAAACCCGACCTGCTGTTCAACACACTTATTTTGGGGTTTTAAAGATGCAGAGGAAAGTAACCAAGCCCATTCCTGCTACAGTTCTGAGTGCCGAATCCACGGAGCTTTGTGACACGGGTGTTCCCACCTTCCTGGGTGGAGAGCAGTACGCACCCTGCACAGAGGACGTGCACGTCTACACAGCCATAAACACTGCAGGATTGGTGAGCTGCTGGACTCAGGCACCTGGTAGCCCTAACGTGGACACCTGGAGTGGTGACACTGGGAGTTGCTGGTCCAGTGCTGAGAAGCAGACAGGGCCGTGGCACCAGCTTTGGTGACAGCTGCCTGGGAGGGGCCCTGTACCCACTGCAGGAGGTGGCCAGGCGCCACCCAGGACTCCCATCTTGCCTCCGCTGCAGTGACTGAGCAGACCCTGTGGGAAGGTGCGGAGGTGGAGCAGCCTGGCAGGTGGGCCTGCAGAGGGTGGGCCCCGAGGAGCGGGGTGAGGAGAGAGACCCCCTCATGCCAGCCCTGGGGCGCCTTGTCTACTCTGACCCACACAGTGGCTAGAAATCCACACACGTGGTAGCCCTGTTAATAAGGGGCAGGTTCATGAAGCCCAGAGTGGACAGGGGGCTGCCAGAGGCTGGGAGCAGGGTCGGGGGTGTCCTTCGAAGGCACTAATTGCAGAGAAGCAGAAGCAAGAGGCTCTCTCTGGGTGCCGCAGGTGACAGTTATGCACCGTGAGTTTAAGAAGTTAGAGGAAAGGGCGTAGAATGCTTTTACGTAGATAGATAGTGGATGTTTGAGAAGACGCTCTTCCACACCACTCAGACACGCGGGTGTGAAGGCATCAGGCGCTCCACCACTACGCGGGGTTCTGACGAGTCAGTTAGGAAATGAGCTGAATTTGAATGTTAAAAACGAGTGGGGATCCGCAGAGAGGTGCCATGTGGAGTCCAGGGGCCGAGGAGAGGAGCCCACCAGGTCACTCTCACAACGCCTTGTTTATAATAAGAACAGATTAAAAAAAACCAGTCAAGAGGCGCTTACCCGAGGAGAGCGAGGGGCTGAACCCCAGGACGTGAAGATGGAAGCCGGGTTTAATGAGACAGCAGGGCGTTTAATGAGACTTCCGAGAGAGGAGTAGCTCAAGCCGCAGGCCACGGGCCCCTGCTCTGTGCGGGACCCCAGGAGGACCGCTACAGGCTGCCACCAGGACCAGGCATGTGGGGCAGGAGGAGAAGGCTCCCCGGGAAGGTGCACACCACTGACCCACAGAAAATGGAGCACTCGGGCCTCCTGGTCAGCACAGAGGGGCCGGGGCCGTCGGCACAGTGCTGCCTGAACCACTGGTCCCAGATAAAAGGGAGCTCATGGCAAGTTACACACTCAGCAGGATTTTATGACCCCAACCTGAAAGAAGGCAAAACCAAACCCAAAACCAAATCAGACCCATCCCCCAGTCCCACCTGTGTGGTGGTCAGCAGCAGGGCCAGTGCGTGTGCACCGGGTTCCCGCAGAGCTTGCTGGAGCGACGCAGGGCCTTCAGCCGAAGGCCCCGCACCCTCTGTGGAAACCCGCAGACTGAAGGCAAAGGTGCCGGTGCATCCGGAGAAACGTATCTCGACATCAGCAACTTTTTCTAACAAGAATTTTGAACAAAAGAGTAAAAGGTAGCGATGCACACATTTGTGTAGGGTTTAAAGCAAGAGAAGCGTTTCAGCTGAGCTCAGGGCAACCCGCCCCCCCCCCACCACACACACACACCATCCCCTCCAGGCACCGCCCCAGGGCCGCGAGACCCACACACAAACACGGTGTGCTCCTGCCTCTTCCCATGCCATGCCGGTGTGCGCCTAACTCCGCCATGTGGCTGGAAGCAGAGCAGAGCAGCCCCCTGCACCCAGACCCAGCGGGCCAGCAGGCCCCCCGCCACGCACTGCTCGGGACAGCCTTTCCCGAGAAAGATAAGGCCCCTGCAGAACAGCGCCACGCGTCCCCAGCAGGAGGAGAGGCGGTCCACATCCGGGTCTTGCTTCCCACAGTGACCAAGGCTTCAGGTCCACTGTGGTCTGAAAATAGTAAACAGAAAGAGCCCCCAAACAAACATGTCACAGTTCTCAATGGCTGCGCGGTTCTGAGAGGCGTGAGGAGACCTCGCACTGCCCCAGATTGCCCTCCCCAAGTGTCCCACGCCTTGCGCTCCCTGCCTAGACCCGCCTGGTGGCTGTCTCGGCTGTCAGTCCTGCCCTCCGGCAGCAGCGGGAGCCTGCGCTCAAGTCGCCCCTGTTTGCCCTGAACTGATTCATCAACAGCCGTCCTCCTTCACTGGTGGCCACTACTGTCACTCTTGCTGACCGGGGAGGCCATCGAGGAAGATCGTGCAGGAAAGGGCTGGGTTCTTCATGGTCTCGGTGTCCACTGGGGACCTGGGATGAACCCCTGGCTTGGGGGACCAGTGTGTCCGCTGCACCCTGGCCCAGGGCCGTCCACTCCGCACCTGGACGGGCTGAGGCCCACGCAGCTGGTGAGGGTTGGCCTAGAGCTTCCTCACAGGGCCAGGGAGCGTGTCTCCTTCCCTCTGTGGGACTGTCCTTAAAGGCAGTTCACCAGGGCCCCTGTCAGCCCTGGGGACACGGCCGCTCCGTCCAGTGCTGGATCGTGTCAAGTCCCCTGAGACCTTCAAGTAGGAGCCCACAGTCCTGCCGCCTGGGGCTTGGGTTGCTCAGCTGCCACAGGCTGCAGTCTGGAGTCACCTCTGGTCCCAGGAGGGAGGTGAACTTCAGCCTGGGCATGGCGGCGCCTGATGGGCCTCACACAGGACACCTCTGCTGGACCTGTGCTCCTAGGTGGAGAGGCCCAGGCTCCAGGGCTGGTCCAGCCAGACTGGGCAGCAGAAGCCATCACCAGAGAGGACAGTGACTTGCCAGGACTGGAACCTCTGGAACAGGGTAGGATGACCTTCACCCCAGCACTGGCTTAGAGCAAGGCTCAGCTGGTGACCAGGGCTTGGCTCTGGGCACATGGGGGGCCTCGCGGGGCAGGGGAGGTGAGGGTCACGGTCACACTCCAGAGCCTTGAATAGAACTCAGCAGGACCCATAGCCAAGCCCAAGGGACAGGAGGGATCTGGGAACTCTGAGCGTCCCTCGTCCCTGAAATCACTGGGATTTTGATCATGAACTTGGAAGTGAATGTTCTCCCCGTTAGTTGTGTTGGGATTCAAAGTCCTGCACTCTGTGGTCTAGGGGCCATGGCTGGGAAGGACGGTGGTCAGCAGCTTGGGCTCCCAGGGCATCTGCTAGTTGCTGATGGGCCAAGTCCAGCCTGCTGGGCTCCTCAGGACGGCCCACACCCAGGCGGACCCAAGGCCCATCTCCCTCCCTCCCTGGTGGCCTCCCTGTGTCCTCCCACTTCATGGGCCTCAGTCGCCTAGGCAGCATTGTCCCCACCACGACGCGGAGCGGGACCCACTTGGTGTAAGGGAGGCCTGGCGCTCCTGGGCTTTCCCCGGCTGCAGGTGACACTGGCACCTCTGACCTCACGGCAGCCCCTCACTCTCCAGGCGTCCTGTCTCTGGCTGCACATCCCTGGGGCCCTTCCTCCTGGACAAGCCTCTGGGTGGCAGAGGTCAGGTCCTTGTGAAGGGGGGTTGGTCCCCAGTTGTGCCAGGGCTGGTGCCGGTGCCGTGTCCTGGGGCCTGACATGCACACTGCCCTTGGTGGCCTCTGATAGGAACCTGGGGAGGACACAGGCCACTCTGCCTGCCTGCAGGTGCTGCTCATCTTGGACGTCCGAGCACCATTCTGGGCCAGCTGTGGCCACCAGGCCCTGTGGGCTTCAGGCTCTGCAGCAGTCAGGGGAGGAGGAGCAGGGTCCCCTGGGGGCTGCTCCCACTCCACACAGAGCAGTGCAGGGCGGAAGGTCTCTCTCCTCACACAGGCCGTGTAACACAGTGCCAGCCCGGACACTCCAGGGCACCCTGGCTCCTCCCGGCTCTGTGGCTGGTCATCCGGGGTCAAGCGAGGCTATTTTATGGGGACCCACCTCCTGGTCCACAGATGGCACTCTCACCGTGTCCTGGGGGGGCGGGTTATGGTGGTGGAAGAGTCCAGGCAGCTCTGGAGCCTCTGGGGGGGGGGCACGGACCCCGGCAGGAGGGCTCTGCCCAGGACCTATCACCTCCCAAAGGCCCGTCCCCATCTCAGGCCTGGGTGAGGCTTCAGCACATGAGTGGGGGATGCCAGCACCAGGCCACAGTGTCCTACTGGGTTGCAGCCTGGCCTCTCCATGCCATGGCCAGAGGGTCCCTGCTGGGGTGCCGCCCAGGACGTCTCTGTGCCCCGGCCACAGAGTCTCTCCCTGCTGGGGTGCAGCCTGGTGTCCCTGTGCCCTGGTCATAGGGCTCCTGCTGGGGTGCAGCCTGGCCTCTCTGTGCCCCAGGCCACAGAAGACGCCAGCTGCAGGCACCTGCCTGGATCCGTGTCCCTCCCACTGGCCTGATCCCTGGCTCTTGTCAAGGCCCTCCAAGTCCACGACCCCACAGGCCCAGGCCTGTTGGTCAGCTGTCCCCTCCACACCCCTCACTCCCACTCTGGAATTAGCCTGGGTTCCTGGAGAGATGAGGGAGTCAAGGTCCCGTCTGCCATAGCTGCCTGTCACCTGCGGCCCTCACCCTGACCCTGCCCTCGGCTCATTGGGTTCAGGGCCTCCATGGAGCCTCCCCCAGGAGCCTCCTTCCCACGCTGGAGCGGAGCCTCCTGGGCCTCTCCTGGCTTTGCCCAGGTCTTCTTGGCCCCTGGCTCCCCCCTTCCTCCTACCCCTGTCACCTGGGACGGCTTGACCACCAGCAAATGGCTCCTCCCCACGCCTGGCCAGACCCTCCTGGGGCCTTCCCTGTGGACTTGGGGTCCAGGGCACCGTCTGGCTGGGGTGAGCTCATGGGAGCCAGGGGCACAGGGGTGGGCTTGTCATGGGTGGATGGCCCCAAGGACACGTCCTAACCCTGGAAGCATGGGTGTGGCCTCATTTGGAGAAAGGGAACTTACTGATGTCCTCAAGCAGAGAATCCTGAGATGAGACCATCCCGAGGTGTCCAGACGGGCCCTCAGTCCAGTGACACGTGGGTGCCCCTAGACACAGAGGAAGACGCAGGCCGAGGAGGGAGCCACGTGCCCACAGCTGGGGCTGCCCAGGTGAGGGCACTCCAGAGGCTGACACCTGAGGGACTGGGCTCCAGCAACCTGCTCCAGGCCCTGCTCCTGGTGACTTGGTGCAGCAGCCCAGGATGTGCCCTTCTCCCCAGCACCACAGACCCCTGTGGCCCCAGCTTGCCGGCCTGGTCAGCTGACGCAGAGCACCGACTGCCCGAGGGCCTGGGTCAGCAGTGGTCAGGGCCCACCCTGACGCCCGAGAGCCCTGATCACACACATGGCCTTCCTGGAGGGCTGGGGCTGCGTCGAGGGTCTGAACCCTGGTGAGATGTGGAGGCCCTGAGCCCAGGGACCTCTGCCTGGGGAGAGGGGACGGGCAGCTTCCAGGAGACCAGGAGGGCAGGTGCTCGGCCTGACACCATTGGCCTCCGTCCTGGGCCTTCCAGGCCTGAGTCCCTCAGGTCTGAATCCACAGTGAGCGAGATCCAGCCCCTGGGCATCAGCTGCCCAGGAGGAGAGTGTCTGGGGGGGCAGGGCCTGAGGGTCCGCTCTCTGTGCATTGTGGGCTTCTGTGCAGGGCGGGGCTGGCCTCTCTGCAGCCACCGGCTCGTCCTTTAAGACCTTCATTCCTTCATGACTAATTACACAGCAACCATGGCGGGTTGCCCCGGCAGGAGGACAGAGGGCCATGGCTCTGCTGACCTTGGTCTTGCCACCTCCTCACACTGCAGGACGTGCCTGCACAGCTGGCCACTCTGTTTTGAAGAGAACACAGCTTTTCTGCTCTGCGTCCCCGGGAAGGAACCCTTGCTGGAATCCTGGGCACCGCACCCAGGGGTGGAGCTCTGACCTCTGTGCCTAAAGAAGGCGTGGAAGACACAGGGGTCGCAGGACAGCACGGTCACCCAGCGAGGCCCCAGTGGCCTTCTGTGCCCTGGCTGGCCTCCTGGCTGAGGCTGGAGCAGACAGAGGCAGCCTGCATCACCTCCCGGGAAGCAGCCTCCTCTGGGCATGAACGGACTTCCCCTGGGCCTGGTGGGTATGGGCAGCCGTGGGGCTTCTAGGTGACGAGCGGGCGCTGGTGGCCATAGAGATCCTCCCAGACAAGTGGACAGGAAGAAAGGCACGTGCTGGCAGGCAGCTGACCTTCACTGCAGCTGCAAACATGAGTTTCCCCCGTTTGGCTTTTGCGTCTCTGGGAATTGTTTTGTTTTGTTTTGTTTTATCTGGGATGAGCAGGATTACGCCTAATTAGGCACTGTCACCACTGAGGATTTAATTGCAGTCTCTGAATATTTTGCCTTTTCCGAGTGGCAAGTCTTTAATTACTGTCCACTGACTCCAGCGCTCCTGTCAAGGATGAAGCAGGCCCTGAAGCGGCTGCGGACAATGCCGGCCCCACCGGCCTCCTGCAACCTTGGCCTTCCCCTCCGGTGATGGCGGCTGAGTCCCCGCCAGCCTCCCCTGGAGGTCAGCTCCTGATTCACTGAATAATTAGATTTCCATAAAAGCCAAAGAGGGCCACCTCTGACAAGCCCCCGCCTACGGTGTGGTTTATGATCCCTGCACACCTTGACCACTCTTTATGGATGGCTCTTTATATTTTAATGAAAGAAAGCCAATTAGCTATAAACTGATTACTAAGAACATAATCAGGGTCATTTCTCTGCAACAAATCAATCAACAAAATGCTAATTACAGATGGTCTTTTAGACTTGGATTAATCTATTAGTAATTAAAGTGAAGTGCAAATCCAGCCTAGATCTTAATTGTAGCCAAAAGGCACAAACGTCTTTTTGTTGACCGATAAGACACTGTTATTTAGCTTAATGTGGAAGGAAAACCCATCAATTGCGTAGGACATTCATGGATCTAATAACATTTTTAGAGGAGGTCTTTGGAGGCGTTCATGAGAAATGTAACTGGGGTTATGCTTTGGAAAGATGGGCATCTTTCTGAGTCATTTATAATTTAATTTACATTTTTATTGTGCTTGTAAAAGCAGCTTTTTTCTAGAGCAGAATAGTAAATTCTGAGGCCTGACTCTCCCAGCCTGTCCGACTGCTCTCCCTGGCCGAGAAAGGCAGGGGATCGGGAAGCAGCCGGAAGGCAGGGAGACCAGGCCCACGCCCGAGAGCCTGGGCGAGGGGACCCCAGGTCTCTCCAAACCCACCCTGGGTCCTCCTCACAAACCCTTTGTATGGTTTAGTTTACGATTTCATTTGTTTGCAGCTGAGAAAACCCTACGTCCCTCCGAGAGGGACCTTCCTTGCTTGAGGCGCGTGGACGTGAGGCTGGCTTGCTGAGAGCCCCTTCGCGTAGCGGGCTGGCTGGGAGGCCATCTGGGGAGCAGGCGCCTCTGCCCACAGAGGAGTCCAGCCTGGTCCTGTGATGTGCCCCTGGGAGTGGGGCTCCCTTCCCCTGGCCCCCGTGAGCCGTCTGGCCCCTGCGTGGCCCCCGCACGGCCTCAGCAGACGTGGCTCATAGGGATCATGGGGCCTTTCTTCCAGGCTCCCAGGAAAGGGACTGTGGCCTCAGGGTTTGCTGCGGTGGTTTGTTGGTTGGTTGGTTTAACAACTGGCTCAGGCTCTGGGCAATGAGAAGGGTTTGGAGAAGCCACTCAGGGAGAGGAAGGTACCTCACGTGTCTCGCGTCTCCTCGGGGACCATCAGCCTTCACAGGGGCTCTGTGTGAGGAGGGCATTTGGCTGGGTACTGGTGCAGCCTGGCAGTGTCAGGCAGGGCTGGTGGGTTGTCGATGCCTGGCGAAGGGGCGCACTGCAAGCCGTCACCTGTCAGAGCCTGTGTTGGGGCTCTAACATGACTAACCAGCGGCCCCTGGGTGAGGAGTACTGGCCCTACTCTGTTCCCTCATTATCTAAGGCCGATCCTGGGGTGGAGGAGTGGAGTGCGGTGAGAGCAGGTGAGTCGGAGCGGCCCCTGCAGCACTTAGAGCAGTGCACCCCATCCACGAAACAAGAACAAGTGGCTTTGCAAAGAGCTCGGGAATGGAAACATAGTTGCTGAAATAAAATGTGCGCAGAGCGGCAGGGACCTTCGACCTCCACTGTCCCAGCCACTGCTCTGCCCAGCTCACGTGGGCTTTGCCCGGAACCTTCCAGATGGACCCTTCAACCAGGTATTTGTAGTCAAAGAACAACCTGCAGAAGTCCTCTGTCCTGGGACACCCAGCCCCTGCCATCCCCCTTGCCTGGGCCCACCTCACAGGAAACACCCTTGGGACTCTGGGGGTCACGCACCCTGGTGGACACACTGCCCTGCAGTGTTCCTCTCTCCCCCTCCACCTTGCTCCTGATGGAGGGTGGGAGAGGCACAGGGCTGGTGGCGAGGGACCCAGGTTCACAGTCACGAGCAGGGTGTAGGCTGTCACGTCCCCTGTCCCCTGGGCGTCACACGGCGCTGGAGAGCAGGGGAGTGGCAGGGGAGGGGTTGTGTCCACCTGTTTTCTCTCCCACTGCCCAGGGTGCTCTGCATGGCTCATCGGTCTGAGGCCCAGGGCTGACCACAGGGGCAAACCCAGAAAGCTGTGGGGACCGGTGCGGCTGCTCCCTGGCTCCCGGGTGCCTGGAGGGTGCCCCCTGCAGAGTGCTGATGCGGGTCATGGAGCCAGAGAGCTGGGCTGCCTTCTGGACCTGGCTCCCTGGCTCCACTCTGTTTCGGCCCCTGCCCTGGAGCACGAGAGGTGGCTGCAAGTGTCTGGAGGACTCAGAGTTCTCCTGCATCCCAGCCGCAGGCTCCAGGAGGGCCACGTGCGGGGCCGGGTCCAGGAGGCTCCTGGTGGAGGGTTGGAGGCCGGCTCTGCCTTGTGCTGAGCTGCTGATCATCCCACTGCCACTCAGGGCAGGGCCAGCCTCCCGTGCCAGCCTCCAGCCCAGCGTGAGCGAACGTGGAACCCTGCTGGCCCTGTGCAGGGCGGAGGTCAGCCGGGGTGTGCTCCGGTCAGCGGGCAGGAGCCGGCACAGCCTGGTGTTCCCCTCTATCTTGGGTCACTACCCCAGGAGCAGGGGCCAGGAGAGAAGCATTCCCAAGTCCCCTCTGACCTCGAGGAGCCTTTGTCCTTTGCAAAGTCACCGGTGCTTCTCCTGAGGAGGCGGTCTTGGCGACCTTGCTGGGCAGGGGAGGGTGGATGGACAGCCGGCTGCCACCTGCGGGGATGGAGTGAGGCAGCAGGAGGTCAGAGAGGGAAGCGGGGAAGATGGATGACTGCTGGATAAAGCTGGCCACAGATTCCCAGTTCTTGCACTGCAATTTGCATTCATTAGCAAAGCAGGGCCAGGGCCTGATTGATTGGGGGCACACATCAGAGGAGGCATCTGCGTGTCCTGGCTGGACAGGTGCTCAGCACTTCTCTGGGCTTCAAAGCCTCAGGGCTGGCTCAGTGGGAAGCCAGGAAGGGCTGGAGGGAGCAGCCGGGCTCCAGCAGAGCTCAGCCTCTGCAGAACCAGCCGAGCACCCACCAGGCCTCTCCCCTCCCGGGAACCTCTTTAGCATTTTCTGTGTGCACAATTCTTCTTCTAAGCACGCAGTCCCTGCTGCCGGTCTTGAGAGGTTCCCTAGGAGCCACCTCCACCCACTGTGTGGATGTTGCCTCCTTGAAAGGGCGACTGAGCAGAGCAGCAGGCCCTGTCCAGCCCCACGCATGCTCCTCGCTGGCCACTGTCCCAGCTGGGTGTGCCTGTGCGGGTGAGCAGGAAGGCCAAAGGACAGCACAGGGGGCCCCCGGACACTGTTTCTAGCCAGGCCTGTGGTGGTCAGTATAGGTCCTCCTCTCCCTGCGGTGCCTGCCGGCAGGTGTCAGCCACATAGCGGGGGGAAGGGGGGGGGCCTGGACCCAGGAAGCAGGCAGAGCCGTGTTCTTCAGTAGCCAAGTGGCCAGGTCCAACACTGCCTGCTCCAGCCCCTGGGCAGTGGGTGGGGGCATGCAGGGACTGACTGCACAGTGACCCTCTGGCCGCTGGCCTGTCTTGTGGCTCTGCTGGACTGCTGTGTGTGCCCCAGGGTGACTTCAGCAGGACAGAGTGGGGACCACGGTTGCCAGTACCTCAGAGT
The DNA here is from genome assembly GCF_048772815.1 of Callospermophilus lateralis. Taxonomy (NCBI): domain Eukaryota; kingdom Metazoa; phylum Chordata; class Mammalia; order Rodentia; family Sciuridae; genus Callospermophilus; species Callospermophilus lateralis. The sequence continues at coordinate 183,298 of NW_027513478.1, forward strand.
CAAGGCCTCTTGAAACTGCAGGACTTAAAAAGCACACTGACCTCCAGCTGAAGTAGTGGGAAGCATAATTAACCAGAGAATTAGCATTTCAAAGGGACTGGAGCAGGCAGGTTGGGGCCCAGCGCCCAGGGTGGTGGGCTGATGACAGGCTCTGCTGCCCTCTGTGTAGGGGGCCGGGTGGGGGGGGCGGGGGGGGGCGGCCTGGAGCACTCATGGATGTGGGCAGCCTCGCATACCCGCATACCCACATACCCGGAGTCCAGGAGTCCTGTCCCAGGCCCTGCTGATTTGGGCTGTGAGTTTCACCATGCTGCAGCCCCCTCCCCCCTCCCCATGTGCTGCAGGTGCCCCTCCCCCCAGCGTGTGCTGCTGGCCTCCCTCCCTACTAAGCGTGTGCCAGAGGTTCTTGGGGAGCACCGAGGCAAGGCCAAGAAGCCATCAGGATCAGGAGGCAGGAGGGGACTTCCTGCCCCCCCAGCTGATGCCGTGCTCACACAGAGAGCCCCAGGATGCCCAGGAGACCCTCAGCTGGTGGTGAGGCCAATGGGCAAGCATCACTGCCTTCTGTATAACAGCAACGAATGATTAGAAAGTGAAATTAAAAATCAGCCATTTACAATCCCAGAAAAGATGTGTAGGAGTAAATTGAGTGAAAGTTATCCAAGTTTTCTGTGTTAAAAGCTGCAAAACTTGGCTGAGTGAAATTAAATAAGATCTAAGTAGATGGAAAATATGTGCAGTGTGTTTATGAGTTGGGAGACTAAATACTTGCATGATAGCTGTACTCTTCAAATTTATGGCTCTCAATAGCCTTTTTAAAAGTATAGGGATTGACAAGCTGCTACTAACATAATCACAGCAATGCCGGCATCTATCACAGCCAAAAATTGGAAAAGAACTGTTTCTTATCCAGGCCACGTGATCTTCAACTCTCTGGGCTACATTCTTGAGGGTTTTGCTTTCTTCACTTCAGGATATGATTCGTCTGGAATTTGTGTGGTCTCAGGGGCTGGACTCCTTGCTGACCCACTCCTGTCGCCCGACGTGGGCGGGAGGCTGCGTTGGTTGTGCCCCAGCTGGTCAGTGGCTCCAGCTTCCTGGCTGCCCCCTTCAACACACGGTGGCCCTGTACCGTGCCTGGGTGGAGGGTGGACTGTGCCTACCTCAGAGGAGACAGTATTGGGCTTTGGCTGTCACCTTGGAAGGAGAAAGAGGCTAGGGTCCCACCTGGTGTCGCACAGGAGTTCCAGCCCATCAGCCCACACGCATGCCTGTGGCGCCAACTTAAGGGCAAGCAAGCCTCCCAGGGAGGGAGCACGTGGTAGACCCCGCGCTGCCTCTGGCTCAGGCCCCAGGAAGGGTTTCCCATCTGCCAGAGTGCAGGGTCAGCCAGGCCTTTCTACAGTGCCACGCAGGCTGCTCCAACACGAGAGGCTGTCCACTGGAGCCTTCTGAGGACAGGTGTTGGCCTCAGCTGCACAGAGCCTGCTCGGCACCTCTGACCAGTGCTGGACCAGGTCACTGGGCAGCACAGAGCAGCTGGCTGACTTGGAAGGCCCACGATCTGCACACGCGCGGGACGTGCCATCTACCCCAGGTTCTGGCACTCTGCCCTCATGCCCCCAGCATCAGAGTGTCCCCTCGGGCCCAGAAGCCCCAGTCTGACCACCAGTGATGCCCGTGTTATGGAACTATTTACCTGCCGCTGGGCCTCCACCTCCGTCTAATCGCCACACGGACAGCAGCACAGAACAGCTGGCCCGAAAACAAAGCAGACAGCAAGCCCCTGCGGGTGCCTGCTCAGAAGAGGGCCTGGGTGACACAGCTCTGGCTGTCGGAGGTGGCACTGAAGAATCAGGAAGACACAGTCCTCCAGGCCTCCATGCAGGCTCCTGCCGTGCACGTGGTCAAGGTGAGGACCAGGCCCAGAAGCCACCCACATGGCCGAGTCCACAGACCAGCTCAGGTTCTGCTGGAAACGCAGAACCTGGCGGTAACAATCAGTGTTCAGAGTGATGCGTTCTCCACCCGACTCCCGACTCTCTCCTGTTCCTTTAATTCAGGACGGCACACAGGTGTCCCTGTGTCCAGGTGTGGGGTGTGGCAGGGCGTCGTCAGTTGAGAGACTCGGGTTGTTCAGTAGCGGGTGGGAGGGCCCGTGCCACAGGCAGGACTGGGAGCGGGATGCTGGTCCTCGGGCTCCTGTTCCTGTCCAGTCCCCTCCACACTTGAAGCCAGGCAGCGTGGTGATACCAGAGAAAGTGGTGGACGCAAGGTCCTCCAGGGGCTCCTGGCCAATGCAGGGCTGTTCAGAGGTGAGGTACTTGGCCGGAGAGCTGGACTGGGGTCTGGGGACTCCGACTGGTAGACGGTGACCTGAAGGGATGACCAGGGGCCTGAAGGCGGGTGGGGTGTGACTGCAGGTGGGGTGACTCTGAGCTACTTGGGTTCACTATTTGTAACTTCAGTTCATTTTTGTTAAATTGCCTTTTAAGTGTTTGTTCCAGCTGACATTCCAACAATTTGGTATAAAACCTCTTTTCCCCACCGTCTGCAAACATCAAGAAAACCATATTTTAAAAAATCGTTGCCTAACCAGAAGCAGAAGAAAACCACGTGGAGTTTGTTTTTTAATTGAGGAAGCCTTAATAACGCAGGCAAGTGCTGTGGCTTTATTTCATCCTCTTAGCTTGCTGCTGTCCATGGTCCAGCTATTTCCTTAATTGTCTCAGGAGGAAGTGCGATGTGTGAGGGACTCGTGGGACTCAGCCGGAACTTCCCCAGGTTCCTGCGGCTTCGCCTCCGTCTTGAGGACAATGTGATTTCCCAGAAGAAAGCAAATGAGCTCCTTCTCCATCCTCTTCCCAGAGAAAACATGATAACTTCAGTCTGAGTTTTTACTGCAATTCCCTCTGGGAAAGCCGAGGCCAGCTCCGCAGCGTCTGGGTCTCCCGTCGGCCCCTCAGCCTCTGCCTCCCCTCCTGACATGATGTCGAGCCTGCTCAGGCAGCCGCCTCCAACACATGTGCATGTGTGTGTGCACGGGAGCATGTGTGTGCATGTGCGTGCGCAAAGGTGTACATGTGAATGCATGTTCTTGTGTGTGCATGTGGGTACGACGATGTGCTTGTGTGGGTGCACATGTGCATGCACGTATGCATGTTGTGAATGTGTGCACATGAGCATGTGTGTACATGCGCATGCCTGCATATGGAGTGTATGTGTGTACATGTACATGTGCTCACGTGTGTGTGTGCGTGTGTGTGTGTGTGTGTGTGTGTGAGGTGCT